>NC_057718.1:102704549-102764694 GCF_004010195.1 Chiloscyllium plagiosum | reverse complement strand
ACCTCTTTCCACCTATCACATTTCTGACGCCCCTCCCCCAAGTCCCTCCTCCCTACCTTTTATCTTAGCCTGCTGGACAAACTTTCCCCATTCCTGAAGAAGGGCTTATGCCCGAAACGTCGATTCTCCTGTTCCCTGGATGCTGCCTGACCTGCTGCGCTTTTCCAGCAACACATTTCCAGTTTTGTTCAAATTTGTCAAGTTAGTAAAATTGATTATTGACAGAGCTCCACTCAAGTGCCAGATAGAATGGGCATAAAGGAACCTTAACATCTTTTATTTCATTCTCCATTGGTTATTACATCTCAAAACACAGATGTCAGCCATAATTGTAGCTAGCCCCAAGACTTGAGCACAAAAATCTAGCCTGCATTGTAATGCAGTATGAAGGTGTACAGTACTGTCAGTGGTGCCATATTTTCGATGGGTTGTTAATAGGAAATCCTGTCTGCTTTCCATCTTTTAAAAATCCATCTGGTTCACTGATGTCTCTTAAGGAAGGAATTCTGCCAGTTAGTATACAGTTGCCCATTAACATTATCATTTATAGTTTTTTTATAAAATCTAAAATACGTCAAACTTTACTTCAACACACCAGTAGTAACAATGGAAACCTGTGGAATCTTTTTCTGAATGGAAGGGTTACAACTGGGGATTTTAATAGTGTTGGGTAAGGGGCAGGTGGGTTGAATGACTTGCCCTCTTTAAAATTTGGGCAGGTTTTTAATCACATAACTTTAAAACTTTCTCATTGTGTATGCACTCTTTACCTCAGCTGAGAGACTATTTGCATCACTGCCACTGATTATCGATCATAGGCAGGCCTTGAAAGGGTCACCGATTGTCATGTGCATTCACCACTTAAAGGAAATGGCGGGTGACGAGCTAACATTAACGTTCCCAGCAAACATACTCACTGATTGATGTGGAGATTCTCTCTGGACACCCTTTGCCTTTCTTTGCCCAGCCCTGTAAGTCGTCCGTGCAAATTTTATGTTTGAGGGCTACAGTTTCTGCATATCCTTCCACATTCCTCGCAAAAGAACAAGCAATGAGCAGGTGTCTCTTGTTTCATCTGTACAAACATGCATTGCTCACAAATGAACATGCTGATTCAGTGGTTGGCACTTCTGCCTCACTTGGGCTCAATTAAACCCTCCGGTATCTACCGGTGTTGAGTTTACACATTGCTTCTGCATCTGCGTGGGTTTTCCTCCAAATGCTCCAGTTTTCTCCCACAGTCCAAAGATGTACAGGTTAGATGGAGTGGTCATGGAAAATGCAGAGTTACAGTGACAAGGTTGGGAGCTGGGTCTGGATAGGATGCTGTTCGGAGGAGTAGTGTGACTTGATGGGCTGAATGGCCTGCTTCCAGTATGATTCTATGAAACCTAACTAATTTGCAGTGGTTAATCTGGTGCAGTATGCATATGGGTGAAATTAGCCCACTTAGATAATAAGCAAACAGAACATTTCAGCACAGTACAGGCCAGGCCCTTCAGCCCTCGATGTTGCGCTGACCTGTCAAACCAACCTGAAGCCCAACACTATTCCATTTTCATCCATATGTATATCCAGTGACCATTTAAATACCCTTAAAGTTGGCACGTCTCCTACTGTTGAAGGCAATGCATTCCACACCCCTCCTACTCTGAGTAAAGAGATTACCTCTGACATCTGTCCTACATCTATCACCCTTCAATTTAAAGCTACATCTTCTCATGCAAGCCATCACCATCAGAGAAAAAAGGCTCTCACTGTCCACCCTAACGCTCTGATTATCTTGTATATCTAAATTAAGTCACCACTCAACCTTCTTCTAACGAAAACAGCCTCACGCCCCGCAACCTTTCCTTGTAAGGCCTTCCTTCCATACCAGGAAACATCCTAGTAAACCTCCTCTGCACCCTCTCCAAAGCTTTCACATCCTTCCTATAATGTAGTGACCAGAACTGGATGCAATACTCCAAGTGTGGCCATACCAGAGTTTTGTACAGCTGCAGCATGACCTCATGGCTCTGAAACTCAAGCCCTATACTAATAAAAGCTAACACACCACATGCCTTCTTTACAACCCTATTAGCCTGGGTGGCATATTTCAAGGATCTATGAATATGGACACCAAGATTTCTCTGCTCATCTACGCTACCAAGAATCTTACCACTAGCCCAATACTCTAGAAGGATGTGTGACAAAAAGTAGTTTCTATTCAACTACATAACGAGTATAACATGTAATTGTCTACAGGCCATTGCTAGGTGGATGCACAAAGAATGAATTAGGAAATGCAGTAGAGTTCAGTGTTTCACACACAGGAGGATAACATTTGGCAGAGGCTTATAAAAGAATTTGTGCTATATGCAGTGATATGTATGATAGTGAACACTCCCAAGTGAGGCATGCTGTGTGTCAGCAAAAATATTGAGCACTACATCACCTTAACAATGTCTGAAAAAGCCTAGGTGCATAGCTACAGCCCAGAAATTCCACAGTGAGCAACAGGTGGATGAGTGCTTGTTTTCAGTCAGCTACCACAGCCAATAATCAACATTAGCGTTGGTTCAGATCCTTGGGTATTTTCTGCCTTACTGATTAGTAAGATCAAGGGTTATGGGGAGAAAGCAGGAAAATGGGGTTGAAAACACATCAGCCATGATCAAATTGCTTAATTCTGTTCCTATATCTTACGATCTCCAGGTCTTGAGACATGCTCAGACCACTTATGTTATGACTAAACAATTTATTTTTACACTGTACATGATGCTAAGGTTAGAGCAACGTGCTCCAACCTGCTTAGGTACAAGGATATTTGTGAAATCATCTCTGGGCTCAAAACATTTAACTGTTTCTCTCTCTACACGTGCTGCCAGAGCTACTGAGTTTCTTTGAAATCTGAAACAAAAAGAAATGCCAAACAACCGCAGTTTTTGAAAATGACTGCACAGCAGAGAAACCTAAACATGCTAAAAGCACACAGGCACCTGAATTCAAAATAATCTTGGAAACTTTGGAAAAAAAGGTAAATGCATCAAGCCAAGTTTAAATTTATTTACACTTTTTCCAGTGGCACATCTTGATAAATTCCTGTAGACAGTCACGAATTTGCTCCTCATCACATTGCAAAATTTCCAAATCTTAATTTTTGCCCTCTTTGGGCAAGGCCAGATCAACTCCATTTTGAGTCAGGAGGATGCAACGTAAGCATCAAGGGCAGATTGAAAATAAATACTAAAGCAAACTTCTGAGGTCACAGAAGGGATTATTGCAAAAATTTCATGGACAAGTAAGGATTTTTAAAAAAACTTGAATATAGTGAAATGCAACTGCAAACAAATTAGAATATTTGCCAAAGATATTCCATTGCAGTCTATAGCCTGATCAATAGATTTGCTGATTTTTAAGATAACGCTATGTAGGGATAGTGCAAGAAAATGCTGTTGAAAGAGAAGATCAGCAGTAATCTAGTTGAATGGCGGAGTCACTCATGTAGACGGGATCATAAAAGGATGGCAGATTTTACTTTTCTGGCAGTACTTAGGGTCTGGAAAGCACTAGCCTAAGGTGCAGTGGAGGCAATTCAATCAATCCATACAAAATGGAATTAGACTTGAAGCTTTCTTGAAAAGAGCAGATGGGCTGGGTTATGGGGAGGGGGCAGGAAAATAGCACCAAGTGAATTGTGCACTGAGAGAGAGGGCAAAGATATGATAGGCCAAATAGCCTCCTTTTGCACTAGAACTGTTGTGATTCCTGAATAATAAAGCTGCAAATTAAATTCAAGTTTCAGTTAGCACAAATCTTCAGCATTCAATGATATTAATCTGTCACATCCTTTAAAATGGTTGAAGGTAGCCTCCACTTGATTTTCTTGTGGTGGCAGAGGCTCATCCTGGTACTGAGCAGCTCTGCAGTGTTGGCTCCATCCTTCTAGCAGGGAAAGTGACTGCTCTCTAGGAGCAAGGAACTCAATGGTTCTGTTTCACTCATGGGGCCTTGTCTCTTCGCGTTTTGGAGGGCCTTTCCCTTGATTCACCAGTAACTATGTAGACAGCTACAAATAAACTTTGGTACGTGGTTTCCAAACTTCTTTATATAACGACGTAGTTAGCATTGAAAACAAATAAATGGGTAGTAATTTATCTACCTATAATGAAACTACACTCTCAGGATGATGCAAAATCATGTATAGCTGTGTCCCCATGACATTATGTACAGGGCACAATTTCAGTTCAGTGCAATGCAGCCAGTTTGTGTTGCTCACAGTGCTGACAGGATAACTTCTGAAAACCAAGTGTAACTTTAAAACACTTAAGTATATTATTTCATAAATGTTGCACTATTACACAGGAACATAAACAAGTGGCAGCTGGAGAAGGCTAGTGCGTCGCTCCATTCAATATAATCATGACCAATCTTCTACATGGATTTCACTTTCCCATATTATCCCTTCATTCCTGGGCACTATCATTTCAGTTTTCAACGAACATCCACCGCTCTACGGGGTGGAGAATTTCAAAGATTGGCAACCTCTAAATGAAGAAACTTCACCATCTTAGCCCTAAACAACTGAGCCCTTCAGCTAAGACAGTGGCCCCTAGTTCCACACTCTCTAACAAGGGAAACTGCATCATTGCACCTAGGCTGTCAGGGTCTTTAACATTTGAATATAGAAATCTTGCAGTATAATTCTCAGAAGTAATTTAGAGAAAGGAATGGAATCATGACGGAGTGCACCAAATGAAATAATCCAAGTCTGCTAAAGCTTGAAAAATGACAATTCAGTAAGATTTTGGAGTCTGTGCATTCAAATCATTAAAAATATAGTCAAGTACAAATAACAATCACAACATTAAAGACATATAACCGTCCAACTACAGTATAAAGGGGAGCAAGTTTCAAGTATAAAAGCTTTGTCTCCTCTGGGTGTTCCCGTTTCCTCCCACAGTCACAAAGATGTGCGGGTCAGGTGGATCGGCCATGCTAAATTGCCCGTAGTGTTGGGCACATTAGTCAGAGGGAGCTGGGTCTGGGTGGGTTGCTCTTCAGATGGTCGGCGTGGACTGGTTGGATCGAAGGGCCTATTTCCACACTGTAAGGAATCTAATCTAAAAAAAAATCTGAAGTTCTGAAATATAGTTGTGGACACTGCACAATTGGAAATGAGAAACTGGTTTTGAAAAGAGTGCAAGCTCACTAAAATGTTACCAACATTTCAAAACTCTGATCGAAAGAGAGATTATACAAATTAGGATGCAGTGCCTGTAATCTAGAAGGTAAAGCAGCTTCTAGATTGAATTGCAGCTTATTGGAATAAAGGGAATGATAGGGTAGGATGTTTTTCCTCAGGCCATTGATGAGAGAGAAGCTGAAAATTGCACATTTGCTCAAAAGTGTGGAATTCCCTTCCACAAAAATCAGTATGCTCGCTCAATCATTCTTGACTCTGAGATGACTAATCTTTACACAAGCTAAGGTTAATACAGCAACCACAATCTTGTTGTATGTTAGGAACGGAGAGGCCGAGTGGCCTCTTCAGACGCAGAGAACTCCATTTTTGACAAAGTCAATCAAGCTGTGGGCCACTTCTAGCAAGGAGGACACAAAAGCAGATTTTATAAGGCTGGAATCATCAACTGTGTGGTAACCAAGCTCATTCTAGTACCCCACCATGCAAATCCAAGTTACTTTCACTGACCCCCTTCTGTAGTATCACTGTTATAAACAGAATCTGCTGCTTCTCAAAGCCCAGGAGTCTGCTATTTGTTACGAAATATAAATCAGAACAGCAAATGGCCACATTTCAAGACTGTCTATGTCATTTCCGCCATCAGGAAAATACCAGGTGCCTCAATGTTTCTAACTAACCTGCTCCACAGATGTTGGGGCTTGAACGCAGGTCTCAGCCTAAAAGGGAAATGTAGCATATACATATGAACATGATCAAATTGGTACTTAAATGAAAAGGTTTTCAGACCACAAGCTCTAGAGGGAGATGACTGTTCAAGTATGTAATTCAGTGTCACATAAGAAACTTCTGGAGATTCTTATAAATGAAAGCAAAGGAGTCCAAAGATGAGAAAAAGAATCAAAGTGCTGGAAAAACTCAGGAAATCTGGCTCCATCTGTGGAAAGGAACCAGCAACGTTGAGTGCAATATTTCTCCGGAATCTCAGCTCTCAAAACCTTAATTGTTTCTCTCTCCACAGATGCTAACAGAGCTGCAGAGTTTATTTTAATTTATTTATTAAAATCATAAATAATTTGCTCTTTATCCAAACTAAAAGGGTGGTGGGGGTTGGATGAGGGTGATAAAACTGAAAGCAGAGAGGCCACATTTCTCACGATTGCCCATCAAACCACTGCAGCATGTACTGATGTACTCATATTGGAAACAACCTTTCATTAGTAAATTGATAACCTTAGAACGGAGATCAACTCCTTACAAAAAAAAAGTAGGTGCTTAGAAAAAAAAAAACTATACTTTTTCTTAAATTAGAAGTTCTTAAATGTTACACTCGAAGAATGCTTTTGCTTATGCCTACAGTGACTGGTTTCTTGTAAATTCACCAAAAAAAAAACAAAATCTTATCCATTTAGAATTTGCACGTAGAAAGCAGTTATAATGTTGTTAAACATTGCTGACACCCAGTGGTGTTACAGAGAAAAGTTCCAAAAGTTCCTTCTCATTTATTTTGACAATGCTGATCTCTCTTTCTTGTATTTTCAACGATGGGAGGATTTGGATGGCGTTTTTGACCGTCCTTCAGGCTTTGCATCCCACAGTGCATGTCGGACAATGCGCGAGGCCACTCCCTTGTCCAGTCGTGATGCCTTCTGGCGGTCTGTTATTTCTTTCACTTTGTTCATGTACGTTCTTATTCGCTCCTGCAACAATAAAATTCATAAAACAGTGTTTTCTGGATTGGAGACATCCCTGTTAGATCAAGGAAGACAGGAGGGATTACTCAAATGGATCCAATCAGCCTTCTAAACATCTATACAGGAGAATTTATATGGCATTTATTGCCCACATCATAAGAATAGGACAGCGTTATCCTTTCAATTATATACATTTTTAAATGAACTCAAATGCGTCTACACCATTTCAAGCTCTCTATTGCACTGAATCCAATCTAATTTGACAAATATCATCCACATGAGTACAATGATGGAAACAGAAGGAAAACAAAAACCCACTGTACACTTTTTGGTTTCTGAGGTCGACTCTTACTTTTGATAAGACCTCTAAAGAATAGACAAGAGCAAAAGTTGATATTCTCAGCAAAGAATAAAAACACTTAAGCTTTGCTCATGTTACAAATCATCTTAACACTTCACATATATTTCATTATAATTTCCATCTTTTGTTCATTACACATTTAATACCCCAAGTCATCTGCATGAAAAAGCTTAAAAAAATTGATATTTCTGCATTTAATCACTTGGAGCAAGCTTAAGGTTTTTGCAAATATTCTGAGCTGGGAATTACTTCACACTGCAAAGCTGTGTATTTCATATTCTAAAAAAAAATTCCACTCCAGACGTAAGAATAATTATTCAGTGCCAAAAAAGAAACTTTGGCCAAATTTCAATAACACAATGCACAGACATCCCCACCCATCCCCCAATATCTTCATGAAGATTTATGCTCCATCGGTATGAAAAGATAACGTGTGCAAAAATTACCAAAAATGTGATTTGGATAAACAACTCTTTGGGAGATAAATCAATAGCTAACATTTGCAGAAATTCCAGGCTAAATTGCTTTTGTTTCTCTACCTCAGCCCCATAAATCTCCCATATCCGGTAATGATGTGGGTCATTCAGATCAACCAATGCAATTTCAAAATCTCTTAATTTGATATAAACACGCCAAAACTCCACACCCACCTCAAGCTCAGTGGCAACTTCCACCTTCAGGAAATGCTGCAAAGTTCAACAATTCCATTTCAGAAAAAGACAGATCACAGTTGACAAAATTAAACAAAGTAATCACTGAGCAAATCAAAAGCGGCAGCAAATCTAGTTGCGTCTTCGAGGCAAACTTGGCAGATGATATATAATTGTAGCTGAAACATCAAGTTCAAATGAACTTCTGAACCAGCAAGAATTAGGTGCCTTCAGAATTCTTATTATTTATTGTTGACTAAATACGCTACAAAGGGTTAAGCTGCAGTTGTACTGAACATTTTAGAGCGATAACCTACAAAATAATTATGTAATTTATAAATTAGTTATGCATAGCCTCTGAACATATAAGGCACAAATTGAGTAGCTCTGTCTCATTGTGTAGATGCTTGAACATGGCAAAATTAGGGTTGGAACAGCAAAGGAATTGTTAAGTCCCAGACAGACTGGTTGTAGTTTTGACTTTTATTTCTTTTAAGAAAGAAAAGAAAGTAGGATTTGAAATATTCATCGAGAGACATGTTGTCTTAAAGTGATGAAAACCAGATGAAAATGTTATTTGGACAGGTCAGGACAGGCATAACGGATGCCAAAAAAGCTTTCAGCCTAAGTGCTGAACTAGATACTTTACAGTGAGGAATTAAATATATGAGAGAGTGAGAAAGTTGCATCTGGAATAAGTAGTAGTAATTATGGCTTATGCTGTACTAGTAAATCATTCACAGCATAGTTTTCATCTTACCAAGGGCATCAAGAATTAAGAAATCGAGATGAGCAAACTGTTCCGATGTTTCACTTGAAAATTAGTTTACAGCTTCAGTGGTTTGCACATTCTAGAAGTCTATCCTTGTTCTATTTACCTTATCTGCTCCACCCTCAGGGAGTTACACACTCAAAACAGAAAAAAAAATTTCATGACCACTGCGGTTGGAATTTTGAAACACCTGGACGCTTAAATTACATGCACACACAATCATTACCAAAATTTAAGTATCAGCAAATTTTTGAATTTATGTCGTGTCCATAAAAATTTTATTTCCCACCAACAAATAGTTTCGTAAATGAGTGATAGTTTTTGACTTGACTACTTAGTCCACTCCATATTTTCATCAGTGTATATGAATTATTTCTAATATCAATCCAAAATACCCAATTACACTTGCTCCATTTTTGTATATTAACTTAAAATGAGAAAGGTAAACCTGTAAAATTGCTTTTAATCATGAAAATCAGACATTCCATAGCTTTTACAACATTCACACACAATTTTTAAAAAAATTCATTCAAGAAAGGAGGATTTGAGCTGTCGGAAGAGGCTGAACAGGCTGGGGTTGTTTTCCCTGGAGTATTGGAGGCGGAGGGGTGACCTTATAGAGGATTATAAAATCATGAGGGGCATGGATAGGGTAGATACACATGGTCTTTTCCCCAGGATACAGGAGTCTAGAATTAGAGGGCATAGGTTTAGGGTGAGAGGGGCAAGTTTTAAAAAAGACCTAAGGGGCAACATTTTCACGTAGAGGGTAGTGTATGTGTAGAATGAGCTGCCTGAGGAAGTGGTGGTAGCTGGTACAATCACAACATTTAAAAGGCATCTGGATGGGTACATAAATAGCACTGGCAAATGGAACTACATTAGGTTAGGATATCTGGTCAGCATGGAAGAGTTGGACCGAAGGGTCTGTTTTCATGTTGTACATCTCTATGACTCGATGACTAATGCAGGCATTGTTGGCCAGAGCAGCATTTATTGTCCATCCCTAACTGCCCTTGAGAAGGTGGTGGTGAGTCACCTTCTTGAACTGTAGTCCTTGGAGGTGTAGAAATGCTGTTCTGAAGGGAACTTCTTGCATTGGCTCCTCTTCCAGATAGCACCTTACACTCGTACGCATCAATCTTCATCCATTGAAGCATATATTTTTGACTCATTCATCTTGTATTTTTTTGATCTACCTCTTCAAAATTTATTACATCTGTTTCATACAAATAACAAGCAAAGTTGACAAAAGGGAACCAGTACTTATAACATATTTGGATTTCAAGATGGCATTTGGTAAGATGCTATGTAACAGGTATTGCAAAACACAAGAGCTCACACTCTTGGGGGCAAAATATAATTATGGTTTAGAGTCAAGATCAGTGGGTCATTTTCAGATCAGAAAGACATAACTAATGGAGCATCACAAAGATCAGTCTTAGTGACTCATATTATCATTATTAATAACTGAGGTTGGGTCAAAGTGTGATGCATCCAAATTTGCTGATGATAGAAAAATCATCAGCATATTTTGATGAGGACATAAGGAATATGTAAGTGGATTTCGGTGGGTCTTTTAAGTGCGCACAAGCTTGGCAGATGGGAGTTTAATCTAGGAAAGTGAGGGGTCATGCACTTCGGTAAGAAGAATCAAAAGACAAGATTATATAAAATAGAGAAAGACACCAAAAAAAAATGCAGAGCGTGGTCTGGTTGTTCTTGTGCATAAAATACAAAGTTAGCACGGAGCTTTGGCAAGTAAATAAGGAGGCAAATGGATTTGTAGCCTTCATTGCTGAGAGTTTGGAGTTTAAAAATAGCCAAGACTTGTTACAATTGCACTTGTGTAGGTGATGCTGTACTTGGGAGTACCATGCACAGTTTCGGTCCCTATGTTTAAAAAAGGATACCCTAGCACTGGAGTTAGCTCAAAAGAGACCCACTCAGCTGATTCCTGGGATGAAGGGGTTCACTAATTGATAACAGCAAACAAGGTTGTACCTTTATTCACTGGAGTTCAGAAGAGTAAGGGGGAATCTTATTGAAGCATACAAGATTCTGTGTGGGCTTAACAGGGGATGGTGCTGAGATGAAGTTACCAGGAGTGGGGGAGTCTTGAACTAGGGAACATAACTACAGAATAAGAGCTATAAAATAACTATAAAATAAGAGGTCACTCATTTAAAACTAAGATGCAAAAGAATTTCTTCTCCCAGAGGGTAACGAATGGTCTGAAATTCACAAACCTAGAGAGCTGTGGAAGCTAGGTCATGGAAAGTATTTAAAGAGAGGTAGACAATTTTTTGAAATCTCAAGGTGGTGAGGAAAATGAGGAACTGGCATGAAAAGGTTGAGGCTTGGGCCTACTCCTGCTCCTATTTGTCTAGTATACATTGATTGACATTCTTAAATTCCTGAATCAAAGTTTGGATCTAATGTTGGTCTGAAACA
Source organism: Chiloscyllium plagiosum (assembly GCF_004010195.1). Taxonomy (NCBI): domain Eukaryota; kingdom Metazoa; phylum Chordata; class Chondrichthyes; order Orectolobiformes; family Hemiscylliidae; genus Chiloscyllium; species Chiloscyllium plagiosum. The sequence goes on along the minus strand of NC_057718.1, from coordinate 102,753,578 downwards.
CTCCACTTCGAACTCTCAAATATCACCATTCAACCCAGATATTATTATTTTTAAATAAATTCCCAAGATATACCCTCAGTCCACAGGCTGTGTGTTAATTAACAGCCCACCACGGGAAATTCTTTCCAACGCCTTTCCGACGTCTAGGTACAATTAAAATGATTACAGCACATGCTGGTCACTATGCTCTTGGTTAATAACCAAAAAATATGTACTTGAAGGAATTAGTGACTGTTACTTAATCACTGTCACCTTAAATCTCAATTATTAGCAGATTAACATGATGTAACTAGAAATAATTCTAGTTTAGATCAATATGAAGCCAACGTAACACAAAATGTACACAGAATTTCAAAAACAATAAAACTCATCAGAAGAATATAATTTACCTTAATATTTGTTATTACCGCTTGACTACAGTGTGCTAATGCTCCCTCATGAAAGTAACATTGGAGCTTCAGGCAGATAGGGGGCACCCTGATTTCGCAAGGCTAAATACATGTTATGAAGGTGTAAAAGCATACTGTGCCTTTAAGAGAGTGAAGGACTTGGCAAGCACAGAGAGTGCTGGAGAATTTACATATAAACATTTGCTGCAGAACAGATAGCACTGGCTGAGTTGCTATGAGACAAAAACAAATTCAAATTTGGCCAGTGTATTATACCCCAAAAATACCAAATTCCAATCAAGCATATTGACAATCTTAAAAGCCAATGACACAATCCAATGCTTTGGGAGTATAAGACCGGGGAAAATTGAACAATTGGGAGGAAAACTGCCAAGCTAGCAAAGTGTAGACTGCCTGAAAAATAGCTCTCTTAAAAGGTACCTCTATCGATCAGTAACTGGTGAAGCAGAATCCCCAAGAAAAAGAAAAGACAACAGGAATACAGAGAAGAATTGAAGGCTGCCTAGTTTTTTGAGATAAGTAGTTTTGTTTTATAAATCTTAATCAGAAATTTTATCAGACTAGTATTATAGAGGGGAAAGTGAAACATAGGCTACAGGAAGGAGTTGAAAATAGTTGTTAGTTAATTATTCTCTGATATACTTTAAGAAATAAAGTTGTTAATTTTTACTTTAAATAGTTTGTGGCCACTCGAATTTTCACAGATTACTGTACTAAATCTTTTGTGTGTTCTGGGTTTTAAATTAGCAGGGGGGTTTACCCAGTGTCATAACAGTTTGGGGGATCGTCACTGGGATCTGAACTGGTTTAGACAGATTTGAAGACTTTGGGGTACAAAAAATCCCAGCAGATTTAAACACTCGCAGGTTTAGTGTCCAAATCTTTAACTAAAACGTAGGTGAGACAATTTGTTTACTTTTGGTGACTTGTGGGCAATTAAATTAAAAGTGAGAGAAATGGCTCTTAAAATTGCTGAAAAGGTTCTGGGATTTGAAGATGATTCTCAAATTTGCCAAGAAAGTTTAGAAGGAAAGAAAAAGGCCATACTTTCTAGAATTAGCATTAAGTCAGATTTGGGTTTAACTAAGGACAAAAGTAAAGCTGAAATTGTAAGGGAGTTACTCACTTAGGTGTATCAGAAAAACAGACAAGTGTAGTAGAGGTATAAAAACTTAAATTATAATTGAGGAAAATGGAGTTAGAAGGTAAACAAAGGGAGAGAGCAGCACGCGGGGGAGCAAGAAGAAAGAGAGGAAAAAGAGAGTACAGGTTTTTAACTGAGCAAAGAGAGAGAGAAGAAAGGGAGAGATAAAAGGTGGGAGAATTTGAACTGGAGAAGTTTGACTTAATCAGCAAAGTTGACAGGATGGAGATTAAAAGAGAACTTACTGATATACACAAATATGTCAAAACTCTGTCACATTTTGATGTGAAAGATGTTGAAGTCTTCTTTATTTCATTTGAAAATTGGCTAGGCAGACGAGTGGTCTGAGGATTTATGGGTAATCCTCGTTCAGACTAAACTGGTAGGCAGAGCTGGTGAGGTATTTACCGCACTGTCAGATAAGGGGTCAAGACTTTATGATGAGATTAAACAGGCTATTTTAACTGCTTATGAATTGGTAGCAGAAGCATATAGACAGCGGTTCAGAAACACAGCGAAAGAACCAGGTCAGACTTACATCGAGTTCGAAACAATCAAACAGTCTTTTGATCAATGGGTGCGTGCTTTGAAAATAGATAAAACCTTTGAGGGTCTAAGAGAGATTTTTCTGATGGAGGAGTTTCAAAACTCACTTCCAGAGATGGTAAGAACTCAGGCGAAGGAACAAAGTTCAGGAAGTGAGAAGGGCAGCAGAATTAGCAGATGAGTATGTTTGTACATCAGATAAGCTTCTGGCCAGAATTTCACCCTGTGAGGAATAGACGTTGGGAGAAGGGGAGATCCTACACTACGAAACCAAGAGTAGAGAGCTCTGGTAATAACTTACCACAGGATAAAAAAGACAAAGAGGTGGAGAGGAGGTAAAGCCTCAGGTGTTTTCACTGTAATGGAGTGGGACACAGACAATCACTGTGCCAGTGGTTTCAGAAGAGCACTGGGAAAAGGTGTTTCCACTGGCAGAAGGTGGGACACAAAGACACAGTGCTGGTCGTTAAAGAAAGGCGCCGTGGGAAAAGATGTGGTCAAAGAAGCTAAGCCAGTGGCATTAGTGAAGGTAGTAAAGGAGACCCCAAGAAGAGCCAAGGGAGCTGCAGGAGAGTGCACAGCCTAGGCAGGGACTGGGTTAGTACCCAAGCCCTACAAAGAATTCAACTCTGTGGGTAAAGTTTACTCAAAGAACAGGGGAGAAGGACAAGTTATAATTTTGAGAGATACAAGATCTAACTTCAACTCTGTGGGTAAAGTTTACTCAAAGAACAGGGGAGAAGGACAAGAAGTTATAATTTTGAGAGATACAAGATCTAACCAGTCGCTGATAGTAAGGGACAAGCCAATCGGCATTCTTCCTGATCTGTTACCCAAGCACGTGGTAATTTGTGGGTTAAAAGGACAGAAATTTAGCATTCGCCTACATAAGATCAGGTTGGAGTGCCAACTCAAGTCTGGGGAAGTTACAGTGGGAGTGATTGACAAGAGTGTCAGTTCCAGGAATTCAGTTTGTTCTTGGGAATTATTTGGTAGGATCCAGGTGGGAGCGACACCCCTTTTTGTGGAGAAGCCCCAGAAAGACCAAGAAACTGAGGAGTTAAAATAAAAATATCCTGGTATTTTCCCAGACTGCGTAGTAACTATCATAAGTCACAGAAAAAAGGGAAAAGTAAAGAGAAAGATGAAGGAGTTGAGGTTCAGTTAGTGGATACCCTGTTTGATGTAATGCTGCAGGAAAAACCTGAACAGGTAGAGGGCTAGACAGAAATATTTAGTCCTTAAAGTCTAAGGTACTTGCAACAGAAAGACAAGATGATAAAAGATATATATGTGGATGTGTACTTTGAAAAGGAGGCAGAGTATTCTGGAATAAGGTAAAGCCTCAGGTGTTTTCACTAATGGAGTGGGACACAGACAGGTGGAAATGGAGACCATGGCAGGTTAGTGCAGAGGAGAAATGGGCCGACGTGCACCAGATTGTGTTGCCGGTAGCATACAGACAGGAAGTGTTACGGGTAGCAGATGAACTATCTGGAGGAGGTTACCTAGGGGTAGGAAAGGCTCAGGCTAAGGTACAAAAGCATTTTTATTGGCCTGGAATGCACAAGGGTGTGGCTAACTTCTGCCGTATGTGTCTCACATGCCAAATGGTAGGTAAGCCACAGGCGACAGTAAAACCAGCCCCTTTGTTGCCAATTCCTGCATTTGAAGAACCTTTCACACGGGTTATAATTGATCGTGTAGGTCCCCTCCTGAGAACTAAAAGTGGGAACCAGTATTTATTAACAATAATGGATGGGTCTACCAGATTTCCGGAGGCAATTCCACTACGGAGTATCAAGGCTAAAAGGGTAGTAGAGGAGTTAGTAGCTTTCTTCACACGGTATGGGCTACCCAGAGAGATTCAGTCTGACCAAGGGTCAAATTTTACTGCAAGGCAGTTTGAGGTGGTTATGGATAGCTTAGGTATACAGCACTTTAAATCCAGTGCGTATCATCCTGAATCCCAAGGAGCTTTAGAAAGGTTGCATCAGACCTTGGAGACCATGTTGACAACATACTGCAGGATTACCCAAATAATTGGGATAAAGGGATCCCATTCATACTGTTTACCATTAGAGATTCCCCAAACTAATGCACTCAGTTCACTCCCTTCGAGTTAATATTCGGGCATGAAGTGAGAGGCCCTTTGAAATTAGTTAAAGAAAAATTGACAGGACCAAAGTCAGAGATCTCATACTTAGAATATGTATCAGAGGTGAGGGAGAGATTAAATCGAATAGGTGAGTTAGCTAAAGAGTACCTAAACAGAGCACAGTGTACAATGAAGCAGGTGGCAGATAAGAGCTCTGAGACTTGGATGTTTTCCTGAGGGGATGATGTGTTAGTACCGTTACCAGTGATAGGAGATCCCTTCAAAGTCAGGTTTAGTTCCCCCTATCAAATTGAGAAAAAGTTGAATCAGAACCATCTAGTAAAGATGCCAGATAGAAAAAAAGGTATCTGGTATGTCACTGTAACATGCTGAAACGATATTATACTGAGAGAAAGAACTGGAGAAACAGGTGTTAGTTACTGCCCCTTGGGAGTGAGGAATCAAATCCAGATGTGGATTTTGATGTACCTCAAAACAGATTTAAAAAATGAAAAAGGTCCTTGAGGAGTGGGCTAGGTTAGTAAGCTATCTGTCTCAGGACCATAGAACGCAGTTGAAAGATTTGTTACTGCAGTATAAGGACATATGTAACAATCAGATGGGGAGGACTAATGCTTTTGTACATGAAGTCGATGTAGGGAATACTGCTCCGATAAAACAACACTCCTATTGGCTTAAACCTTTCAAAGGCAGATGGAGATGGAGGCCATGCTTGACAAGGACATCATCGAGGCGGAAGTGGGTACTGCAGATGCTGGAGTTGAGAGTCAAGACGAGAGTGGTGCTGGAAAAGCACAGCAGGTCAGGCAGCATCGGAGGAGCAGAAGAAAATTGACGTTTCAGGCAAAAGCCTTTCATTGACTTTTGCCCGAAATGTCGATTTTCCTGCTCCTCGAACGCTGCCTGACCTGCTGTACTTTTCCAGCACATCATCGAACCAGCCAGAGCGGGTGGAGTTCGCCGATTGTCCTAGCTCCCAAACTGGGTGGGACTGAACAATTCTGCATGGATTATCAGAAGGTCAACGTCGTTACAAAATCAGACTCATATCCAATTCCTAGATTGGAGAACTGTGTGAAGAAAGTCGGACAAGCGAGTTACATTACTAAAGTGGACTTAATGCGTGGTTACGGGCAGGTACTTTTATCAGAGATGGCGAAAGAAACGTCTGGGTTTGTAAGCCCAAATGGTCTGTATCAATTTAAAGTGATGTCCTTTGGAATGAAGAAAACACCCGCCACATTCCAAAGCCTCATGAACAGAGTTGTGGCTGGGTTAACAAACTGTGCAGTCTATTTGGACGATGTAGTGATCTTTAGTAAATCCTGGAAAGATCACATAGTACATTTGGCAGAGCTCTTTGAACGACTACAAGACGCAAAACTGGTGATAAACCTAAATAGAACAAAAGCAGAGGTGATGTCCTTGGGACATAACATTGGTCATGGAAGGTTGACCCCACGGAATGCAAAGATGAAGGTCATCGAGGAATTTCCATGATCAACCTCGAAGAAAGAGGTGCTTCGATTCTTTGGACTCTGTGGATTCCATCAAAAGTTTGTTCCAAACTTCAGCAGTATAGTGGCACCGTTAACCAATTTGCTGAAGAACAACAGTTTCGGCGGATAGAACAATACCAGGAGCCATTCGGCCATTTGAAAGCCACATTAACCACCAAACCATTTTAGCTACACCAAACTTTTCAAACCATTTTAAAGTTGCCATTGATGCTAGTGACATTGGAGTTGGAGCTGTGCTCCCACAGGAAGAGGAGGTTGGGATTGAACTACCAGGTGGTTACTGTTCAAAGAAGATCAACACCCACCAGAGGAAATACTCCACAATTGACAAGGAACTATCGAGTTTGGCCCTGGCCTTACAACATTTTAACGTGTATGTTACAAAACAATGTGTTGGAGACAGTCGTGTACATGGATCACAATCGACTTACATTCTTAGAAAGCTTTAAATACATGAATATGAGACTATTTTGTTGCAGTGTTATGTTAGACTTTTAAAAATCATACATGTAATTGCAGATGCATTATTGCGGATTTAATTGATAAAGTTTTGATGAGATTTGTATTTATTTAGTGTTTTACATACACACACACCCACAGTTATATGGGAAGAACTTGAGGTGAACTTAGATTAAAGTTATCGGTATGTTAGGGTAATGTGTTTAAAGAATAGAAAAAATTAAGGCATCTTTTCGTTACGATGGTTCTTTTTTCTTAAGGGAGGTGGTGTTATGAAGGTGTAGAAGTGTACTGTGCCTTCAAGAGAGTGAAGGACTAGGCAAGCACACCAAGTGTTGGAGAATTTACAGAGAATTTACAATCTAACTTTTGATTCAGAACAGGTAGCACTGGTTGAGTTGCTATGAGACAAAAACAAATTCGAATTTGGTCAATCAATTTAAAATACACCCAAAAAGTACCACTTCCCAATCAAGTTTGATTTCAGTATATTGACAATCTTAAACCAATGATTCTTTGGGGGGGTATAAGGCCAGGAAAAACTGAACAGTTGGGAGGAGAACTGCCAAGCTACCAGTGTGTAAAGACTGCCTGAAAAATAGCTCTCTTAAAAGGTACCTCTATCGATCAGTAACTGGTGAAACAGAATTCCCAAGACAACGACGACAGGAATACGGAGAAGAACTGAAAGCTGCCTGGTTTTGAGATAAGTAGTTTTGTTTTAGAAATCTTAATTGGGAGTTTTATTGGACTAGTATTAAAGAGGGGAAAGTAAAAGATAGATTAGAGGAAGGAATTGTAAATAGTTGTTAGTTAATTATTCTGTTATACTTTAAGAAATAAAATTAAGTTTTACTTTAACTAGTTCTTGGCCTCTCAAATTCTCAGATTACTGCATGGGATAAACCTTTTCGGTATTGCTGGTTTTAAATTAGCAGAGAGGTTTACCCAATGACGTAACACTTGAACACACTTGGGCCATACAGTTCAGATTCTCTTCATACTAACAAACATGTTCAGAATTCCGTTCCATTGAAAACTCCATAGATTTGAAGTTTCAATAATTTGCAAATGAGGTCCAACCTATACAGTGATTGGTAGTTTGAGAAGACTACTTGCAAAGCCCTCCTCCTTTCCTCAGAAAATAGTTTGTTATTTTAAAAAGAATGGAAAGTATGAAGGAATAACACCTAGCTCATTACTGATATTTACTTATTTCCCATAATTTAAGATGATATGGTAGTAATTTTACTGTTCTAGTGATCCAGAGATCCAAGCTAATGTTCTGGGATAATAGGGTTAAATCCCAACAGGTTGGAATTTCAATTAAATAAAATAGACTTCAACACTCGTCTCAGCCATGGTGACCTTGAAGCCATTGTTGTATATTGTTGGGTTGTTGTAAAAACCCCATCTAGTTCATTGATACCTTTTAGGAAAGGAAATTTGACATCCTTACATGATGTGGACTACATGTGACTCAAGATCCACAGCTATGTGGTTGACTTTTAACTGCTCTCTGAAATGACCGAGTAAACCACTTAGTTCAATTGAACTAACAACAGACAACAAAGCATCCGAGGAGCAGGATCTATTCCTGATGAAGGGATTTTGCAGCACCGCTCTAATCTAAAACTCTGGTTTCCAGCATCTGCAGTCCTCACTTTTGCTTAACAAACAACAAATCTGACCCTGCCAGTGGCACCAGACCCTAAAGAAAAGAAAACTGCAGCTTGTTGTAAGACATCACAGCAAATAAAGAAATATAAAAATGCCCAAAATATTACATGCTATACAGAACTCCCAATTAAAAAAAAATCTATATGAACAGCTAACATCAATTTTGCTGTGTAAATTTCACTGAAAACTGCTGACTTCATAGTTGGATAAAAATGACTGAAAAGTTGGCAAGAGATGGTGTCCAGTTTTCAATATAGTTCACTACCTAAATTGACATAATTACAATCTTACATTTGTTGACAGCAACAAAACATTTTAGATTCTGAAAGTCTCTAGCTTTCATGTCACATTCAGCTTAGGACCCCATCACAGGCATTCTGTGGCCAAACCAACTCCCCCAGCTCCCAATCCTGCACACCATTGCTCCCTCTACATCAGGGGGAGCGACTGCAAACAGGCAAATGACATGCGGCTTGCTGCCCTCACCCACCTTATGTGCATAAAAGCTCCACAATGAGGAATAAAAACTGAGGATCTATAGAGGAAGATTAGAAGGACAAAACATTCCCCAGAAACCACACTGTCATCACAAACCTCTCTGCTTGTTCAGCTGTGTTGATCTTTGATGTTCATAGTGGGTAGTCAAAGCTTTTTTTAGACTTAGCCTTTACCAGTTAGCAGCCATCCAACATCAGTAGGGTCACAGGACTCAAAACGTTAATGCTGGTTGTTCTTTCTATAGATGCTGCCAGACTTAGAGCTTCTTCAGTGCTTTCTGTTTTGGTATCAGTAGGGACTGCGTGACTATCCAGGCTGCAGCTGTAGAGCAGTTCAAACAATGACTCTCAATGTCAAGGTATGTCCACTGACTACAGTCACAACTGAATTACAATTGAACTAAGTGGTTTGCTTGGTCATTTCAGAGGACAGTTAAAAGCTCATCACAAAACTAGTCTTTTTTTCTAAAAGCTGTTCCTTGGCTCAAGGAGACTCTGTCCTTGATTTTCTTCAGAGGGTCAATAAACCGGGTTGGGCTCCGATCAGTCTGGTTTGGTACAGAGATGAAAAGGATTTTGAGAGGTCTTTTGTTTGTATGTAAACAGATGAGACTTCAGGCCAAAGTGGTTAGAAGTGACCTGTATAATGGAAGGGGAGTGGTCAGTTCTCTAGCTGAGCTGAGCAGAGCAGAGCAGTTTTAGTTCAGTCTTAAACTGGGAAATTCAACAGGTAGATATATGGATACTCTCTCTCCGAAACGTTGATTCTCCTGGTCCTCGGATGCTGCCTCACCTGCTGTGCTTTTCCAGCAACACACAATCGACACTGAACTCCAGCATCTGCAATCCTCACTTTCTTCCAATTCTCAGGCAAGCTTTCTCAGTATTGAGGGAGGATGAGAATGTAAGTTTTAAAAACTGTATTGCTTTAAGGACTGGATTTGGATCAGCTCTTCCTCAGGTAAATGTTAGAAGATTGCAGGTTCAAACACTGAAGTAGAAATATGAGTACACAGATCAAGAATAGACCGAAACTTGCCTCACATTCACGCAGCATGGGGTGATTGCTGCACTGTTGGATGTACTGCCTCTCAATCTAAGCCAATAAAAGATGGCCCCATCTGCTCCATAAGGGAGATGGTGGTAACAGCACTGGATGAGTAATCTAGAGGCCCAGGTAAATAGTGTGGGATAAAGATACAAATACTACCACAACAACTAGTGGAATTTAAATTCAACTAATAAAATCTGGAATTAAAAGCTAGCAGGTGATCATAAAGCTATCAATTGGCATAGAAACTTATTCGGGGCTCACTAATACAGATTAAGAAAGGAAACCTATTAACCCCACCTGGTGTGCCTTACATGTGACTCCAGATCTATAGTAATGTGGTTGAATCTTAAATGCCCTCTGAAATGGGGGCTAGCTACTCAGCTCATCAGCTATTCACGATGGGCAACATCTGCTAGCTAGAGGTATTCACATCCCATGAAAGATGACCGTAAATTCTAAGAGCTGAATTATGCCATTCGGCCCATCGACCTATTAATCGAAAGGTGGATAGACCGTTCCATATATTACCGTAAGGCGCAATTAAGTTTTTCAGTGCCCTGACCATCGACGTTCCTTTAAAACAATTACATAAACTATTCTATTTCATTATTCCCAGTGGGACGTGCAATACAGATGATTACTCATTTCCCTGCATTACAACAGCAATTAAACTTCAGAAGTATCCATTGATTGTAAAACACTATGACATCTGAATCATGAAAAGGCACCAGATAAAATGCTATGATTAATCCCATTACCCTCCCCACCCTTATTTCCCATTTTACAGTTTAACCTCCAATGAGGCATCTTACTCAGTTTTCACAAAGAATATTGCTGAAAGTTACATCACAGCAGAAACATCCAGACAGATTCAAAAACTGGGAGCAGTCCAGTTACTGACTTGGTTCCTAGTCTAGTCACTTTGGCATTAATTTTCTGTTCACAGCACGGTTATCAAGTGTGACAGCACATTTAGATTAGCACAATGTCACTCTCCTTATCTGGAAGCAGATTATTGGGAATCAGTCAATCATTCTAGGATGATGCAAAAGCGGAGAGTCACAAAGATCTGAGGCCGCAAAGGTAAAAAGAATGGATTAGTCATTTCTGTCTGGGAACATATGAAATGTCCAGGGAGATGCTCTCTCACTATTTTAAGTATTCTCCATTAAACATTTGAAGATAACTCAAGTTAAGGGACAGAAACTCACAGTAACAGTGCGCTAGTTATAAACAATAACGTTGGTCAATGAATTATTAAAGTACTTCCTAATATTTAGTACTCAAAGCATGCCACAAGTAATTCTTCTTAGGATCATATTTTCAGATCAGTTGTACTCCCTCTCATAACTCTGGGGAGTTAAATTTACTTTTTATTAAGATCTGGCTCCAACCCACGTACATCACTCTAGCCACTCGCGTGGCACCATGTGAGTTATTTATGCAAGACTGGAATTTCTGAATCAAATAAATAGAGCATGTGCTAGATTAACTTTTATGTCCCTTCACAATGATTTGCTTAGAACTTTTCTTGCTATTGCAAAATGTTAAGAATCTGAGCAATAAAACGTATCAATCCAGTATGTAATCATGGCTCCCACACCACAGCAGCTCATGATGTTGAGATGGGATTTATCTCAAATCCAATATGAGACGCCTGGGTCATTCTAAACTGTTAAAATAATTACATTTCTTTCCCACCCTCCATACGAGACATAAAAGAGTGATAAATGTTACTATACACACATCAGACATAAAATGTGCGAAAGAAATCTAGTGAATGTTCAGAGATACCTTGCATAGATCTTATTACTCAAGTGTCAGACCATAAGTTATTGTAAATTTCACAACTGGAATAAGCAGGTTACAAATCGTCTGCACATTTGATATGAAGGTAAAGTTGAAAGCATTGACAGTGAAGCAAAAATGTTATCAGATGTAGGCTGGAAAGTGGAGCTGGGGCTACAATCAGATGAGCCATGATCACATTGAATGGTGGAGCAGGCTTATGGATGACCCCTGGTCCTATTTCGGATGTATCACAATAATGAAAATTGTCCAAAATTATGCTTCATGTATTACTGCAATGAGCTGTTATACGTACTTTAGAAATACTTAAAGAATGCTTTCCAAAAGACGTAATTTTCTAGGACTTCACAAGACAGCAGAAACTAGATGCATCCTTGACTCAGCTCATTCTGTTCAAAAACAAATGCTGAAAAACTGTAACAACAATAGAAAGTCAGTCTACTGTATAGTTTTGAAGCTTGGAATAGTGATACAGTAGTGAGATAGTACAGTCAGCAACATGCTAGAGTGTTAATGGAGATCTTTCTGACGATTCACAGTGACCCAAATGGTGATCACGGACAGGCTACTTACCAATTCCTGTTTGACTGCATGTTCTTTAGGATTGATTCCTTGTGTAATGAGATATACTAAGGAGCAAAAAGAAACAACTTATTACAATATGCCTTCAAAAAAAAAATTATAATATCCACCAGCCACAGAAGAGATCAGCAATACTTACTCCAAAACATAGAATTCAATGCATAAGCAGAGGCCAAATCTAACTTGGCTTGTTCAAGAGGGCCCAACTGAAAGAGAGGGAAAAATAAAATCATACAAGGTCATTTTATACTGAAACTAACTTTAATGCCAGAAAGCAAACAATTCAGATTTCACTTGAAGAGCAGAACAAAGAGCACTTTTTCTTGCTTGATTCAAAACAGTATTTGATTTCCAAACCCGTATATTCTAGTTTATGATATCACAGATTATACATTCGCTTGCACATGCCTGTGCTCTTCCATGCAGCACAAAGTTCTGGGTGGATATTCAACAAAACCACCTTGCTAGCAAAATAAGAATGCTCGAAATCTGTGATCTCTGCAAAACAGACAAACAATGGCATCAGTTGAATGGGTACACCGATCCTTGCAAGCTATACAATATTCTGCCCAGGAACTATACCACTGTTGCTTCCAGTTTAAATCCATGGAACCTCATCCCTAGCAGCACTGAGGTGCACCTACAACATGTACTGCAGCAGCTCATGAAGGCAAGCTGCCGCCACCATCATCAAGGGCAATTAGGGATGGGCAATAAATGCTGATACTCTCAGCAAAGCCAACACACAATGAACAAATAGAAGAAAAAGGTCAAATCAAACGAACACAGCATTTACTACTGACTCTCAAATTCTCTCAAAATCCAGTCAACTGAATGCCTGGAGCATGAAATTATTCCATAAATCTGTAGCTTGTGAAAAATTAAATTTTAAGGTGTTGGTAACAATTACAAATGCTTTGAACTCTATTTGTGATCGATGAACATTAGGAGAGATATTTAAATTAAGTTCATGTTACACCACCTTATAAAACACTTTCCAAGTCTGCCTGGCAATCGTAAATGTTTGATTAATTATCCTAATTTCTACTGTTCTGTCACAAACTCTTTTTCTAATCCAGTAGAGCTTGAGAAAATAGCCAGATGTATTAGGGAATCACTGAATTTAGATACAAAGACATGAATGCAGGCTTCAGCAGGAGAGAGAGAGAGACCAAGCAATGTTAGGGAGGTAGAGAGAGGTGAGCTTAATAATGGCATAGATGTGAGGCCAGTAGTTCATTTTAGGATTAAATGCATTACAAACAGACAGGTTTCAACCCAGGTTGCTGCTAGGGAGAGGGACTGAGTTTCAATAGCTAAGGAACAGAGTCTGGAGCTGGGACTGGGAGTAATGATATTTGTCGTCCCTGTATTTAACTGGAGGAAATGTCTGTTCATGTAGTACCAGATGTTGGATAGCAGCCTGACAATTTAGGCAGGTCATGAGTTCAAAGTGAGGGGGAATAAGTTTAGGGGAGATATGCATGGCAAGTTCTTTACGCAAAGAATCGTGGGTGCCTGGAACACATTGCCAGCGGAGGTGGTAGAGGCGGGCACAATAGCATCATTTAGGACGTATCTAGACAGATACATGAATGGGCAGGGGGCAGAGGGATACAAATCCTTAGAAAATAAGTGACAGGTTTAGATAGAGGATCTGGATCAGCGCAGGCTTGGAGGGCTGAAGGGCCTGGTCCTGTGCTGTAAGTTTTTTTGTTCTTGTTCGTTATTTAGACTAAGGGTTACTCACTGTGTTCCTCTTTATTTAAAGGAAGAGCTACTTACTATGTTCCTGCTCATTTCAAGTAAACCTTATTGTCTTTGTTGTTGTAATTACTTAAAGCAAGGGTCTGTCATTGTGTTTCAGTTCATTTAAAGTAATGGTTACTTTGTATTGCTGTTTTTTTAAGAGCAAGGTCTGCCTTTCCTGTTCTTGCTGATTTAGAGCAAGTGTTATACTCTGTATTCATGTTTAGTTAGAACAAGGATTTTTCACTGTCCCTGGTTCCTTAGAGTAGATGTTACTCTTGTGACCCTTCTTACTTGCAGCCTGTTTTTCCCTCTGTGTTCCTGTTTATTTAGAGTTAGGGTTACTCACTGTGTTGCTGTTTCTTTTGTGGAAGAGGGTTTCTCTCTATTCCCAAGTATTTAAAGTAAAGGTTACTCATTACGTCCCTGCTTATTTAGAATAAGGATCATTCACTGTGTTCCTGTTTATTTAGAGAAAGGATTTCTCATTGCATTCTTGAGTAGGCATTTGGTTTGGTAATTCCATATTGCAATAGGTCCTGAAAGCACATGTTCATGTTATTTCCCCACCAAAATATAACAAAGATGGCTATCTAAGGGCAGCTTCTTCCACAGAGTGAAAAACCAACAAAAAAATATCAATACTTGGAATCAAAAGTACTGATTGTACTGTTGCTCCATTTTGTGGTATACAGGTAGACAGGGTGGTGAAGCTAGTCAGAGCTGAGTATAGGAGTTGGGACATCACGTTGCGACTGTACACGATATTGGTGAGGCACTTTTAGAATACCACATAGATTGTTAAACAGAATCAAAAATTATAAGAATGTTGACGGGACTAGGAGCGTTTGAGTTGTAAGCAAAGGCTAGATAGGCAAGGACTTTTTCCCTAGATGTTAGAGGCTGAGGGATGACCTTGTAGAGGTTTATAAAATCATGAGAGGCACAGATAAAGTGAATAGCCAAGGTCTTTTTTCAAAGAAAAGGGAATCCAAAACTATATAGTAAAGGTTTAAGGTGAGAAGGGAAAGATTTAAAAGGGACCGGAGGCACAACTTTTTCACACAGGGTGGTTCATATGTGGAATGAGCTGCCAGAGGAAGTGGTAAGGAGGGTTGTGGACAAGGATATGAATAGGAAGATTTAGAGGAATATGAGCCAAAGGCAGGCAAATGCTCAGTTTAGGATACCTGGTTGGCATGGACGAGTTGGACTGAAGGTGTATGACTCTGACTATAAGGCATGCTAGCACCTGTCTGGCTGTGATGGGGTTACCTCCAGCTGTCTGGTTGGTGGACTGATCAAAGTCACAGCCATTACATTTAACACTACAATTTGGCTGACACAGCAGCCTGGAGGGGCTGAATGGCCTACTTCTGCTCTTACGTTAAAATTTCAAGGCATTTTTCAATGTATTCTGTTAATTGGTTCATGACTCCACATGCTCTGACCACCAACAAAAGACCTTTCATGTGGTATTTCAGAGCATAGGGAAAGGGTTGTCAAGATGCTTGAAGGAGCTTTAAAACACTAGGATTTTACATTAAAATGATTAAACTAGATTCACCAAAGGTACATGGCATAGTTTAATTTTTAAACTGGCTACCTTACCATTGTAGTGAAGAAAAACTCATGAAGCCAGCACACAAAAAAGAAATCAATTTTACCACCAGACAGGATTATTCTCTGTACTGCAGACATTCAAAGGACCTTTTTTGTGCACCTCAGTTTAAATTAGACCCGTATTTTGATGAAAAAACAAAAGAGAAAACAGGTTTTATTAAAGGCAAAACAAAACCAGATTGGTTCTAAATCTCCAATTGGAGCAGCACACTAAGTGACAGCGGCCAACCTCAAGAACTTGGCCAGAGAAAGAGAAACTCTTCAGGAAAATAAAATTGCAGTGCGCTCAATGAAAAACGCAATAACACCGCAGACTGCAGCAACATTTCAGAGTTAAAACACTGAAGCTTATCTTGCACAACAGAGAGGTTTACGGAACCTGTAGAATGTAATAGATTGTCCACGATGAAACAGCAAACACACAGAAATGTTTCTCGCATTAGGACAGGCATTTATCTATTCTGAACTATTTTCTCAGCTTAAGTTTGGATCGACATAAGAACTTGGCTGCAACTCTACTTCAGTATCTGCAAGTTCAACCCAAAAACAACAAATCTTGGCATTTTCCAGTAATTGCACTGAATGCTCTCCAAAGCTGTGTAGTAAATCCGAGGTCATTGTGAAAAATTGAGGCAAAGCCCTAGAAAAATATATGCACATTTATTAAAAGACAGAGAAACTTAGCCAAATGCTGATACATCAGGATAAGGACAGAACTTGAATTACAACGCCAGCAGTAATTTTATTTTTTTTTCATTAAGTGTTATTGAGTGCCATTTTATGAGCAGAGCTTTTAACCAATACATCAGCTGTATCATCTCTCCAAGGTTGCATAAAATACTCAGCAATTTCCATTACCACAAAATTTATTATTTTATCCTAGTGTTAGTTTTCTTTTATTTTAAGCATATGTCCTCTGAGCAAGTGCTAGACGGCTCTCAAAGTCACCTATGCTATTCTATGTGACTGCAACAAAGGAAAACATGCCCTTCTCATCCTGTCTGCAACCTTTGACTACACCATGCTCCTTGAATATCTTCCCACCACTGTCCAGCTGGGTGGAACTGCTGTCATGTAGTTCTATTCTTATCTACCTGCAACAAGACAATTACCTGCCATGGCTTCACTTTGTAATTCCCATTCTGTTACCTTTACTGTCCTTCAACAAATTATTTTTGCACACATCCACTGCCAATTTTTCATCAACGTGCTGCCCCTCTTGGCAACATTTGAAGGCACAGACAGCTCTACCTCACTGTCACCTCCCTCGACTTCTTCACCGTCATGAAATTAGCAGTTTACTTGTCTGATATCCAGTGCTAGATGAGAACGTGCCAGTTAAACATTGGAAGAACTACTCTGCTGCCGAACTATTGCCTCCTTGGCAACAGTCTGAGCTTAAGACAGTACGTCCACGATCATAGCACCACATTTGAATCCTAAAGGAGCTTCAGATCTCATCTTTGTACCAAGACCGCCAATTCCTACTTCCATATTGTGACTCGATTGTACCCCTATCTGATTATTTGTTGCTGGAAACCTCACCCATTCCCTGCAAGATCACACCAATGATTCCTAGCTAGTCTTCCACATTATACCCTCCAATAACTTGAGTTCATTCAAAACTGCGCATGCCCAACATGAACTTGCAGCAAGTCCTTTTCCCAATTAGCCCTTTGGTTCGCTGACCTACAGTGGTTCACAGTGAAGTAGGTTCTTTATTTTAAAGTTGTCACGGAATCACACAGTCTGGAAGAGGCCCTTTGGCCCACTAAATCTGTTCCACCAAAACTATGTTAAATCTACACCAGTCTCTCTTTCCAAAACTGGGCCCAAAGTCTTGAATGCTGTTAGGACAATTCAAGTGCTCATTCAAGTATTTTTTTTTAAAAAAGGTTACCCACCTCAACTATCATCCCAGGCAGTGCATTCCAGACCATACCATACACTGGGTTTGAAAAAAAAAAATCCTCAAACCTCCTCCCTTCCACCTTAAAAGTGTGAGCTTAAAAATGTGTTGCTGGAAAAGTGCAGCGGGTCAGGCAGCATCAAAGGAACAGGAGAATCGACGTTTCGGGCATAAGCCCTTCTTCAGGAATGATTCCTGAAGAAGGGCTTATGCCCGAAACGTCGATTCTCCTGTTCCTTTGATGCTGCCTGACCTGCTGCACTTTTCCAGCAACACATTTTTAAGCTCTGATCTCCAGCATCTGCTGTCCTCACTTTCACTTTAAAAGTGCGGCCTTATGTGACTGATCCTTCAGCTAAGGGAGCAGCTGCTTTCTATCCACCTTGTCCGTACCAGACAATCTTATATACCTCTATTAGGTCCCCTCTCAACTTCCTCTGTTCCAAAGAAAATAAGTTCATCCAGCCTCTCTCTCCATAGCTAAAACGCTCCATTCCAGGCAATATCCTGGTGAATCCCATTTTCGAATCGCTCACTGTCTTTTTCTTACCTTTCTGTAACCTCATGCATAACCTTCCAGTTACTTTTTAATTCCCACCTTTAAAGACTTAACTAGCAATGACCATAATTGCAACTGCTTAGGCCCCTACATCTCTTCACCTCATTTTCTTTCCTAAAGCCTACTTCTCTACCCATGCTTTTGGTCATCTGATCTAAATTCTACTTGTGTAACTCAGTATCAAATATTATTTTACAAATATCATTCCATAGCATCTTGGGACACTGCATTATGTTCAATGTATTCCAATTATAAAATCCTTACAATGTGGAAGCAGGCCATTCGGCCCATCAAGTCCACACTGACCCACCAAAAAGCAACGTACCCAGACCCAGCCCCCATCCCTGCTTTTCCCATGGCTAACCTACCAAACCTACACAGTTTTAGACTGTGGGAGGAAACTGGAGCACCCAAAGGAAACCCATGCAGACGTAGGGAGAATGAGCAAATTCCACACAAACCAGTCGTCCAAGGCTGGAAATGAACCCAGGTCCCGTGAGGCAGCAGTGCTAACCACTGAGCTACCTTGTCACCCCAAAAACAAACTGTATTACATAGATGTAATTTTTTCAAACAACTCTCATTAATTACGTCCAATATCACTTTGCCCTATTTGGAACACACTAGTGTTAAGTTTCAAAAGTCAGAACAAAAAAACCTAGTGATGCAAGATCACTTGACTTCTCATGGATTAGACAAACCACCATACCTCAAGTTGGAACAAAAACCATTCAGGACCGATCAATGGTCTTCACTGAAAGCAATCCAAATGTTATTATCAGATTGAATGGATTATTTTAAAAACAAAAACAGTGTTACAAAGCCTCAGGGTGTGTTAATCAAGATGATCACTACCTTCTCGCTTGGAAACTACATTGCACATGTGAAAAGCCACATGGTGAGATAGCATTGCCTGCTTTTAAGAATCAGTTAAAGCTGTTTTGCACTCAATTCTACCAAAAGCCATTCCGATTTGGATACTAAGTGGGTGGGGGAGGGGGGACAATTTACCAGGGGTAAGCCATGGGGTATAGGTCTCTGGCACAGAGTCTGTCCCTATTGTTTAGAAGGGAAGAGGGGAGATGAACAGAGCACGAGCCATTGGGGACTTCATATTTAGGGGAACTGATAGGAGGTCCTATGGGAACGAGAGAGACTCATGGTTGGTGTGAGAAAGTGTATAGGGTATGAGCAGGTAGGGAAAGGGTTACGTTTTGAGAAACAAACGTTCAGCTAAGCATGACTCAGATCAGATAAGAACTTGCAGTAAACAATGAGGCACCGGAGGCAAGGGTAGTGGGTTAACAAGATGTAGAGCCATTTAACAAGATGAAGAAGCATTCAGTATGTCAAGTCAGTGAACAAGGTGAAAAGTATTCATTATGTGAAGCCAGTTAACAAGGTTAAGAACATTCATTGTGTAACAGCAGAAGGCTTAATCTCTACAATTGAGACTCGCTGATTGTAACAGTAACCCAATCAATACATATGTCACCTTATCTGGCTAATCCTCCCTGTAAATGACCACATAATTCATTAAGAAACTGGTGTTCAAGAGAAGACCGAGAACTCATATCTCTGTGCACATGGGCGACCATTCTCTCTCCCTCTGAGGCCCGGAATAAAGTTGAAGGAGGTAAAACTATATGGTGTCTTGGAGTGTTTTGCTTCAACCGAGGGGGGGGGGAAAATCGAGATGACAGGTGCATTGCCTCCCAGGTGCCAGGATTCATGATGTCTCGGATCATGTTTTTGGGATGCTTGAGAGGGAGTGAGAGCAGCCCCAAGTCCACACAAGTACTGATTACTTAGGTAGAAAAAGGGATGGGGACTTAAGGCAGAAATTCAGGGTGCTATGGTGGAAGCTTAGTGCTAGAATAAATAGAGTTGTTATCTCTGGTGCGTTGCCCGTACCACATGCTAGCGAGGTGAGGAATAGGGAGAAAGAGAGGAGTTAAAGACGTGGCTACAGGGATGCTGTAGGAGGGAGGGTTTCAGATACCTGGATAATTGTGGCTCATTCTGGGGTAGGTGGGATCTCTACAAATCAGATGGTCTACACCTGAACCAGAGGGGTACCAATGTGCTTGGGGGGAAATTTGCTAATGTTCTTTGGAAGGGTTTAAACAAATTCAGCAGCGGGATTAGAACCCAAATTGTAGATCCAGGGTCCAGGAGGTTGAGAGTAGTGAGGTCAGAAATGAGGTTTCAAGATTGAAAGAGTTCACTAGCAAGCAGGAAGGTGGTTTGAAGTGTGTCTATTTCAATGCCAGGAGCATCCGGAATAAAGTGGGTGAACTTGCAGCATGGGTTGGTAGCTGGGACTTCCTTGCTGTGGCCATTTTGAAGACATGGGTACAGCAGGGACACGAATGGTTGTTGCAGATTCCATGATTTAGATGTTTCAGTAAGAACAGAGAACACAGTAAAAGAGGGGTAGGTGTGGCATTGTTCGTCAAGGACAGTATTACGGTGGCAGAAAGGCCATTTGAGGACTCGTCTACTAGGGTAATATGGGTTGACATTAGAAACAGGAAAGGAGAGGTCACCCTGTTGGGCCTTTTCTATAGTTCCAGAGATATTCTTGGTAGTGTAGATGAGCAGAGAGAGCTCAGTGTCTAGATACATAGACCCTTGAAAGTTGCCACCCAAGTTGATAGGGTTAAGAGGGCATTGGGTGTGTTAGCTTTTATTGGTAGAGGGATTGAGTTTCGAAACTATGAGATCACGCTGCAACTGTACAAAACTCTAGTGCGGTCACATTTAGAATATTGTGTACAGTTCTGGTCACCGCATTTATAGGAAGGATGTGGAAGCCTTGGAAGGGTGCAGAGGAGATTTATTAGGATGTTGCCTGGTATGGAAGGAAGGTCTTAGGAGGAAAGGCTGAGGGACTTGAGGCTGTTTTCATTAGAAAGAAGGTTGAGAGATGATTTAATTGAGACATACAAGATATTCAAAGGCTTAGATAGGATGGACAGTGAGAGCCTTTTTCCTCTGGCGATGGCTAGCACGAGGGGTTTAAATTGAGGGGTGATAGATATCGGTCAAATGTCAGAGGTAGTTTCTTTAGTCAGAGCAGTAAGGGCGTGGAACACCCTGCCTGCAACAGTAGTACACCAGTCAACTTTAAGGGCATTTAAATGGTCATTGGATAGGCATATGGACGAGAATGGAATAGTATAAGTTGGGGGGGCTTCAGATTAGTTTCACAGGTCGAAGCAACATCAAGGGGTGAAGGGGATGTACTGCGCTGTAATGTTCTATGTTCTAAGAGCAACTTCTAGTCAATGAACCAGTCTCAGCTTTGAAACCTTAGGCACCTGTCGAGTGTATGGTAGTGGAAAAGCAGAGCAGGTCAGGCAGCATCCAAGGAAGCAGGAGAATCCACTTTTCAAGCATAAGCCCTTCATCAGGAAACCAGAGGTACATGACCTGTTCCACTTTAAAATTCACCTTAGAAACAAAACACTCAGGCATTCAAATACAATAAAGCTTACAGCCAGCTGAGAATCCCTCACTTTTCAAGAGGCCAAAATCAACTTCATAGTGTTAAACCATCCAAGAAACTTAGATTTGCCATACTGGAGATCAGCGATCAGTTTAAATGTATTTTCAGATCAACTTTTTCAGAGATGTTATGGTACATCTCTGTAGTAGGTGGGCCTTGAACCCATGTCTTCTGACCCAGAGAGAGGGACATTACCCTGCATACAAAAGCTCTCACTAAAAGTATGATAATCTGTTACAAAGTACGTTACCATTACCTTTATCAAATATTTTTGAGACAGAGTGGCTATGAGACTTCATGTATAAAAATAGATATGCTCTTTAACTTTTAAATTTGCCAAATTAAAATCGAAAGCAGTGAATTAAATTGAATTTGGAATTAAAAGCTGATATCAGTAGTGGCAACCAAGTGATTAAGAGATTGTAGTAAGATCTGATCTGGTTCACTAACAACCAAAGAAATATTTACACAACAGGAGGTGTTCACAGAGCTATCCAGCTTAAACATTCCTTCTTGATCTTGAACTGTGGTTCTGTGTGGTAATGTGGCTCAGTAGCACATTAGATTTATTTTTTTAAAATGCAATAACAGTTTCTATCTCCACTACCTTTTCAGGCAGTGAGTTCCAGCCATGACTATTTCAAATAAACCATCCCAGCCTATTCGATCTTTCTTCAGTGACAAATTCTCCATTACGAGTAACATCCTCATAAATTTCCTTCATAACCTCTGTAGGTGATTACTTCAAACTCCTTTAGAGAAGGAAATTGGCCATCCTTTTCCAGTCTGGCCAATGTGTGATTCCATTTCAATATGGATACCTTCCAAAGTGACAGAATCAGAAATGGTTACAGAAGAGGAAGAGAGTCCTTGCTCATTAGCTCTATAACCCTGATTTAGCTGGCACCACTGGCCTGCCTTCACCTGGCAGCTCTGCAAACCTTTCTTCTTCAGGTAATTGTCGATTCGTGTTTGAAACCCATAATTGAAGCTGTTTTCATCACAGATCCCAGCTCCTGCCCGCTCACTGTGTCGAAAATCCTCAGATCACCATTTCTTTAGCCAATCACATTAAGTATATGTCTTTGGGTTATTCCACCAAGTTGCTCTCTACCCACACTATGGTTTTGAACAACTACAAATAATTGAAATATCTTATCCTCTGCTTTAGTTGTGTCAGTACAGACTAGAATCCATATTTCTTCTTGTTTTTTTAAATATAAAGGTGGTTAACAAAGTGTTAATGACCAGATAATCAGTATTGGTAGTGTTGATTTAAAGATAATATTGGGCAGGACTCAAGCCTAGCCAATTGCTTTGCACTGGTGACAGTCTCAACCTCGGGGTGGAGGAGCCTGGATCCAGGGCCATGGCTGAGCACTCAACAAGAACGAACTTATAGGTGAACTTTATTTCTTTATTTTCTGCCTTTATATTCCATGTTTTGGTTTTACTTTGTTTTTTAAGATGGCGCCAGAAAGTGGTGACACTATACAACACTGTTCACTATATTTGTAACAAAATACACATGACAATAAACAAATCAAAACCAAAATAATATAAATGCCCAGTGTAATGCTCTGGGGTCTCTTGCTCAAATTAGATTCCAATATGTCCCTTTTTAGCAATCCTCAAATTGTATATTCCAGAAAGACTTGAATAGCTGTTTTGATTCCAGAGACAAAATTACCCTCGCTCACGCATCCAATGCTAAAGCATTCCACAAAGCTTAAAAATTTAACTGATGCTAGAGATCAAAGATAAGAGCTGCAAGTGCTGACGAAATTCAGCAAATCTGGCAGTTTCTGTGGACAGCGAAAAAAAAAGTTAACATTTGAGTCCAACGATTCCTCTTCAGGATTGAAGGGAGCTGGACACATCGGTTTTTAAGTTGTCGTCAAGAGTTAGGGACAACGAGGGAAGCAGATGATGAGGGCGTCCAGAGGAAAAGACAAGGACAGTGCTGATGGTAGATGGAGATATAAGATAGGGATCACTGGTAAGCATGAAGAGTCAAAAAAGGTTGATTTTGTGGTGAACAAGCCCATACGAATAAGGCAGTGTGGTGAGGCTTTTTCATGTCATTTATGGGAAGTGGGTGTCACTGGTTGGGTAAGCATTCATTGCCCTTAAGATGGCGAGTTGCCTCCTTGAATCACCGTAGCCAGTTTGTGTAGTGACACATGGTCAACATTCTTAAGCTCTCCAAAGGTCTATATAAGACTATCAGTGAGCTGACATAGTTTGTAGTATTTAATTCAGATTCTAGAAGTCGCTGCCTCATATAGACTTGAATATCTGTGCAAAAGTAAAAGCTAGCAGGAACACTGCCTACAGTGCAATTTGTGAGGGAGTTCCAAGTTTTTGACCCAATGATACTGAAGGAATAAACATATTTCTGAATCAAGATGGCTTGGAGGGGAGCTCGCAGATAGTAGTCACCCCATGAGCCTGCTGCCCTTGCCCTTCGAGATGGTAGAGGTCATGGGTTTGAAAAAATGCTAAGGAGCCTTGATAGTCAAGATGGAGTACAGCATCCATGCTCTGAAGTTGCTGAACCCAATGTTGAGATCCTGAAGGCTGTAACATGCCTGTCTGGAAAAACAGGCACTTCCTCTTCTGAAAACTCTCTGGTCTGTTCTGATAAGAGACATCCACATCTCATGATAGAAGTGAGGGTTTCTATAAAAGTCACAATGCTCATGGGGAATATCCGCTGTGGGCACAGAGACACGATGGCTCGAACGGCCTCCTTCTGCACCTTAACAATTCAGCTCTGTGAATCATACATGCAGAAGAGACCCAGTGAATCCATACACGCCCAAAAAAAATACAAAACTACCTACACTGGTCCCATTGCCTTCAATGTAATGAAACAAGTGTCCATCCAAGTATATTTTACACATTTCAGATCCCCACCAACTTCTTGGTGGAAAAACCTTTCCTCTAATCCCCTTTCCTTCCACCTTAATTGTGGCATCATGTTCCTGAATCTTAAAATTAAAGGGTACAGGTACTTTTTACCCACAAAAACAAAGAGCTGGAGAAACTCAGCAGGTCTGGCAGCAAATGAGGAGAGAGATATCGAATTAATGTTGAGTCCAATGACTCCTTCAACTCTCCATTCAGTCTGTCTGTGCCCCTCATAATCCCATACACCTCAAATCAAATTCCACCACCCTACTTCTCTGCTCCAAAGAAAATAACCTGAGCTTATCCAACCTCTCTTCATAGTGGAGATGCTCCATCCCAGGCAACATCCCGGAAAATCTTCTCTGCACTCCCTCGGGTGCAATCACATTCTTCCTATGTGGCTGTGATTGGAACTGCACACACAACTTGTCAGGGGCACAGTGACTCAGTGGTTAGCAGCTGCCTCACAGGGTCAGGGAACTCAGGTTCAATTCCATCCTCAGGCAACTTCTGTGTTGAGTTTACACATTTCCCCACTTGTGTGGGTGTTTCCTCCAGGTGCTCCAGTTTCTTCCCAGAAACCAAAGATGCACAGATTGGGGTAGATTCGCTATGCTAAATTGCCCATAGAGTTCAGGAATGTGCAGGTTACATGGACTAGCTATGGGGGAATTACCCCATCACGTCCAGAGATGTGCAAGCTGGATGGATTAGTCATGAGAAATTGCCCCATAGCAACCAGGGATGTGCAGGCTAGGTGATTTGGAGATGCCGGTGTTGGACTGGGGTATACAAAGTTAAAAATCTCACAACACCAGGCTATAGACCAAACAGGTTTAATTGGAAGCACACTAGCTTTCGGAGCGACGCTCCTTTATCAGGTGATAGTGGAGGGCTTGATCCTAACACACAGAATTTATAACAAAAATTTACAGTGTGATGTAACTGACTTATACATTGAAAAATTGTCTATTAAGCCTTTTATCTGTTAGAATACCGTGATAGTTTCACTTCTTTCATGTGTAAACCATAAAACCTGTTCTATTAAAAGGTTGCATTCTCAGGTTAGCTGTTAACAATGGCGATAGCTAGACAATATATGTTGAAGGGGTTGGCCCCCTGTGTTCTCTGTCTATGTCATGACATTTAGATTGATTCTAATCTAAAAAGTGAGATAATGTTTGTTTAGAATCAATCTAAATGTCATGACGTAGACAGACAACACAGGGGGCCAACCCCTTCAACATATTGTCTAGCTATCGCCATTGTTAACAGCTAACCTGAGAATGCAACCTTTTAAAAGAAAAGGTTTTGTGATTTACACATGAAAGAAATGAAACTATCACGGTATTCTAACAGATAAAAGGCTTAACAGAATCAATTTTTCAATGTATAATGTCAAGTTACATCACACTGTAAATTTTTGCTATAAATTGTGTTAGGATCGAGCCCTCCACTACCACCTGATGAAGGAGCGTCGCTCCGAAAGCTAGTGTGTTTCCAATGAAACCTGTTGGACTATAACCTGGTGTTGTGTGATTTTTAACAGGCTAGGTGAGTTAGCCATGAGAAACGCAGAGTTACGGGATAAAGTGGGAGAGGCTGTGTCTGGGTGGGATGCTCTTTCGGGGAGAGGGGGGGGGGTGCAGTGCAGGCAAGATGGGCCGAGTGGCCTGCTTCCGCACTGTAGGGATTCTAAACTCCATTCTGGATTAGTGGTGCTGGAAGAGCACAGCAGTTCAGGCAGCATCCGAGGTGCAGCGAAATCGACATTTCGGGCAGTCCTTTATTCCTGATGAAGGGCTTTTGCCCGAAACGTTGATTTTGCTGCTCCTCGGATGCTGCCTGAATTGCTGTGCTCTTCCAGCACCACTGATCCAGAATCTGGTTTCCAGCATCTGCAGTCATTGTTTTTACCTCGGATTCTGTACTCCAGCTGTGGCCTAACTCTGTGCCCGTGAGGCCGAAGCCTGGAGAACACTGCGTGCAGCTCCCAGCCACCTCCTGACAGGGCTCACCTTTTGCAGCAGCTCGCTCCGGGGCACCGACATCAAAGACTGCAGCGTCCCATCGGCGGATTTCAGGGACTCCTCGAATCCCACCAGGAACTCGTGAATCTCGGTGGGGTACTCCTCACTCTCAGGTTCGGCCATCTTGCACCAGCAGAACAAAGGGGGAACCACTTCCGGATCACCATCCGCCCCCTTCCCCTCGCCACGCGCATGCGCCGCAGCCCCAGAGCCTGCCGGAATCTGTAGTCACTTCAGGTTTTGCATCCTTTAAGAAATAGCATTACACGGAACAATTGTAACCGGCGACTTATCATCGTTTATTACAAGTGTATTTGAATAACATAATAAAATAATCCCACTTTTTCGAATATGGGAAACGGCTATCAATGCGCCGCGTCGAAACGCAGGGCATGCCGGTAGTTTTGGTTGCGGCGTCAAGTAAAGGATTGGGTCATAAAAATTCAGATCGGGGATTCAAACGTGAACGGGCATGCTTCAGTCGAGGATGAGCGCGCTAGACGTTCACTCAGGAGCCGGGCGGGAGAATTCCCCCTGGGTGGGGAGGAAACAGCCGTTCGGATGTGCGCGTGCGCGCGCCGCGCAGAGGCAGCTGGGAGTTGTAGTCCGGGTCGGGGGAGAGAGTTGGAAGGCTGTCCGTTGGGGGCATCAATCAACCCGCGCCCCGAGCCTTCAGTGTGCGGCTTCACGACCGACCGAGGAGAAGTGGTGGTGGTGGTGGTGGTGGTGGGGGAAGAGGGTAATCGGCCGGTCGTGGTAGCGTTTTGACGATCGTCCCGTGGCCGGCGGTCGGAAAGCGGGAGAAAGGATGAAAGAGGCGTCGGTTGCCATGGGAGCGGCGACATGTTGAGAGGCTGACCGCGGGATACAGAGAGAGTGAACCCTGTGGACCCGGGCTGAGGAGAAGCTGCTCTCCCAGCTTCACATCCGTAACCACCGTGCCCACCGCCCCAACACACGCACACGCACACACACACACAGAGGGAGAAGAGACGGCGACACAGCGATGGACGACTGCAACTTGAAGGAGTTGTCGCTCTCGGCCGGGATGCTGGACCCTGCCTTCAACCCGTCCATCCTCAACTACAGAGTGACACTGGGCAACGACACGGTCAATCTGACCATCTACCCGGTCACCAGCGACAACCACGCCACGTACCAAATCATTGTGAGTGCTGCAGAGAGAGAGAGAGAGAGGATAAACTGAATTGATATAGCGCCTGTCACCTCCTCTGGATAATTCCCCCCCCCCCAAAAAAAAAGTTCTCTTCTTCGCTCTAGCGTCGCTCGACCCCAAACTTTGGCACGAAAGCAGAAAATGCCTTAGAAAGTCAAACAGGTCTGGCAGTTGAGAGAAACGAAGTTAACATTTCGGGTTTAGTGACTCTTGTTTCTCTCTCTCCACAGATGTCGTCCGACCTGCTGAGTTTCTTTCGCATATTTATTTTGCTGCATTTTGAAGTGTAACTGGTTTGGGATGGGGACGGTGCGTGTGAAGCTGCTGTTGGTTAGCTCTATTGGCTGGATAACTGGCTTCTCAACTTCACTCCTCTCCTGAGGCATGGTGACCCTCAGGTTAAACCACCACCAATCGTCATAATCTAATGAGAAAGTAGCCCAATGGTCTAACAGGATAACCTTATCCCGAGGATGCATGCAGCAGAGCAGCCTTTTTACACACAGCCAGCTCCCTCAAGCAGCAATGTCATGGACCCTCCTTCGATATTTCTAGTCAATAATGGTGGGTTAGTGGTTAGCACTGCTGCCTAACAGCGCCAGGGACCTGTGTTTGAATCCAGCCTCAGGCAACTGTCTGTGTGGAGTTTGCACATTTTCCCTGTGTCTGTGTGGGTTTCTTCTGGGTGCTCTGGGTTTTTTTCCCCACAGTTATGCAGGTTAGGTGAATTGGCCATGCTAGATTGTCCATGGTGTTCAAAGGTGTGTACGTTAGGTGCATTAGTCACGGATAAATGTAGGGGAATGGGTCTGGGTAGGTTACTCTTCAGAGGGTTGATGTGGACTTGTTGAGCCAAAGGGCCTGTTTCCACACTGTAGGGATTCTATGGAATATGTTATTCCTCACTTCAGGAGCAAGTGGGACTTGGACCCAAGCTTTCTGGCCCAGAATGAACCACAATAATCTGTTTATTTTTAACAATGTTGATTCAGGCCTAAATATTCTGAAGAAGCTCTCTAACTTGTCTTTAAAATCTCTCACATCCATTGGCTGGACAGAGCCACTGTTTGGTATCTGATCCAAAGGATGTACCTCCAATATTACAGCTCACCATAGTGATCGCACTGACTGTATTTTTGTACTCTTGTCTGACGGCTTGAACCCACAAAACTTTGGGGATGTGGGAACTGGTTGAACAAAGAACAAAAAAAATTCCAGAACAGGCCCTCCAAGCCTGCGTGAATCCAGATCCTATATCTAGACCTGTCACCTATTTTCCAAGCATCTGTATCCCTCTGCTCCCTGCCCATTCATGTATCTGTCTAGATACATCTTAAATGATGCTATTGTGCCCACCTCTACCACCTCCGCTGGCAAAGTGTTCAAGGTACCCACTATCCTTTGCGTAAAGAACTTTCCGTGCATATTACTCTTAATCTCTTCCACTCTCACCTTGAACTAGTGACCCCTAGTAATTGAGTCCCCCACTTGGGAAAAAGTTTCTTGCTATCCACCTTATCTATACCTCTCATGATTTTGTCGACCTCAATCAGGTCCCCCTCAACATCTGTCTTTCCAATGAAAATAATCCCAATCTACTCAATTTGTTTTCCTAGCTAGCGTCCTCCATACTAGGCAATATCCTGGTAAACCTCCTCTGCACCCTCTCCAAAGCATCCACATCCTTCTGTTAATGTGCCGACCAGAACTGTATGCAGTATTCCAAATGTGGCCGAACCAAAGTCCTATACAAGTGTAACATGACCTGCCAACTCTTGTACTCAATACCCCGTCCAATGAAGGAAAGCATGCCGTATGCTTTCTTGACCACTCTAATGACTTGCGTTGCCACCTTCAGGGTACAATGGACCTGACCACTCTCTTTGTACATCAATTTTCCCCAGGGCTTTTCCATTTACTGTACAGTTTGCTCCAGAATTGGATCTTCCAAAATGCATCACCTCATATTTGCCCAGATTGAATTCCATCTGCCATTTCCCCTGCCCAACTCTCCAATTTATCTATATTCTGCTGCATTCTCTGATAGTCCCTTCTCCATCTGGTACTCCACCAATCTTAGTATCATCTGCAAACTTGCTAATCAGACCACCTATACCTTCCTCCAGATCATTTATGTATATCACAAACAACAGTGGTCCCAGCACAGATCCCTGTGGAACATCACTGGTCACAGTTCTCTATTTTGAGAAACTCCCTTCCACTATTACTGTCTCCTGTTGCCCGGCCAGTTCGCTATCCATCTAGCTGGTATACCCTGGACTGCATGCGACTTCACTTTATCCATCAGCCTACCATGGGGAAAGGAAGTAGTGCTACTAACTGAGTCACATTGGATAGAATATAATTTGTTTGCTAACAATTTGGTTGGTGTGGATATAATGCTTTATCTTACCTTCCGATTCCATTTTGATTTAGTCCCGTGCACCCCCCAACCTTAATGGGCTTTGCATATAAATCAATCAATTGGACAACACTGGTAATTTACTGGTGGTGGTTAATAAATGAAAGAAAATACGGGTGATTTGGTGATGGGGAAAATATAAGTTCAGTTGTGTGTAAGAGCACTTCTGGAAGTAAACAGGAGAACAACTTGGTAGATGCATTAAAATGCTTTAAATCAACATGTTTATGGATATTGCAATATACCTCGATGGTTGGGCCCTTGTGGCACAGTGGTAGTGTCTCTCCCACCTGAGATGTATCATAACCTCACTGAATAGGGGTTGATTTGAAAATATCTACACCTCTATAGTAGGTGGGATTTGAAATGGCAGCTAGAGATTAGGACACTACTGCAATGAGACAAGAACCCTGTTAGAAGCAACTCACTTAATTTGGGTTGGATCTCATTGTTGGCAGATTAAGAGTCTCACGCTGTACTGATTGAGCCAGCTACTGGATGCTATAAGAGTATTTTCTCTTGGAGAGATAGGGAGCATTGTTGAACAGAGGGACCTAGGAATATAGGTTCATTATTCCTTGAAAATGACATCAGAGGTGAACGGGGTGGTGAAGAAAGCATTTGGCACCCTTGTCTGCATTGGTCAGAGCATTGAGCATAGGACCTGGGATGTCTTGTTGTGACTGTACAAGACATTGGTGAGGCCACTTTTGGAATACTTTGCGCAATTTTGGTCACTCTGCTAAGCAAGGATGTTGTTGAACTAGAAAGGATGCAGAAAAAACTCACAAAGTTGTTGTCAGGACTGAAGAGTTTGGATTATAAGGATAGGGCTGGGACTTGTTTCCCTAAAGAGTTGGAGGCTAAGGATGATCTTTACAGAGGTTTATAAAATCATAAGGACCATAGATCAGATGAATAGCCATGGTCTTTTTCCAAGGGTAGGGGACTCCAAAATTAGAGGACATAGGGTGTAGGTTTGCTCGCGTTTCATTACCTGGCTAGGTAACATCATCAGTGAAGCTTCACTTGGAGGTCGCCACTGATGATGTTACCTAGTCAGGTAATGAAACGTCTGGATATCAAACCTACAGCTCAGCGAGCAAACCTACACCCTAAACCTCAACCTG
This sequence comes from Chiloscyllium plagiosum, assembly GCF_004010195.1. NCBI lineage: Eukaryota > Metazoa > Chordata > Chondrichthyes > Orectolobiformes > Hemiscylliidae > Chiloscyllium > Chiloscyllium plagiosum. The sequence goes on along the minus strand of NC_057718.1, from coordinate 102,722,735 downwards.
ACTACAAACCTTCACAAACCTTGCTGGAGGACATAGTTTAAGGTAAGAGGGGAAAGATTTAAAAGGGATCTGAGAGGCAATATTTCACACAGGGTGAGTTGCATTGTATGGAATGAGCTGCCAGAGGAAGTCGTAGAGTCCGGTACAATTACAACATTTAAAAGATATTTAAACAGGCACATGAATAGGAAACGTTTAGAGGGATGTGGCCAAACGCAGCCAAATGGGACTAGTTCAGTTTAGGATACCTGGTCGGCATGGATGATTTGGACTGAAGGGTCTGTTTTGTGCTGTATGACTCTGACTCGACAACTTAAAACTAAGGGGTCTTCCATTTCAGGTGGAGATTAGAAAATTTATTTTCACTGAGGGTCATGAATCTTTGGGAATTCCATCCAGTGACCAATGGAAACAATCATTGAATATCTTTAAAACAGAAATAAATTGATTCTTGACTAACAAGGATTCAAAAGGTACTGGGTGAGCTAAGGAGGAAAGTAAAGTTGAGACCACAGTCAGATTAGCCATGATTTTAGTTAGTATACTTCCTCCAAGGCCAACGTTTCCTTCTTAAGTGTGGTGCTTAGGTCTGCTCTCAGAGCTCCAAGTTAGGTCGAACCAGGGTTTTGATTAACTGCAGCTCCATATGTGTGTCCTAATAGTCGTGTCCTCAATGAAGTGGGATTGCATACACTGAGGTTGTATTTCCTGTAATTTGGAAGGTTAAGGTGTAATTGAATTAAAGTTTAGAAAGAGACTCGTTCGTGTAAAAAGAGGATTAGGGTTAGAATTACGTTGGAACCTCAATGACCTGAGGAATTGTCTAAACTTTCAACCCAAGTCTTTCAGGAGTGAAGTTGGGAAACATTTTTATATGCAAAGGGTGGTAGAAGTTTACTCCCTTCTGCAAATGATAGTTGCTGCTAGATCAAGTGTTAATTTTAAATCTATGATTAATAGATTGTTAGTAACCAAAGGTATCGAGGAACATTGGACAAAAGTGAAATAAGAATAGAAATATTTGTTAAGAAAAGGTACTATAAAAATATATGGCCCACGTTCTTGTGCAGCATAAAAATGCAAAATGTGACACTGTGCCATATAAATGATTTCAGGTCAGATGTCCAGAAGTGTGATTTTAAAAGAGGAGAGAAAGAGAGGTAAACACACCTTGAAGTTTAGGGAAGGAACTCTGAATCTTAAGGACTATACACCTAAAAGCACAGCTACCAGTTGTGGAATCATTAAAATCAGGGATGCTTAAGAGGCCGGAATTGAATAAATGCAAATAGCTTGGAGGATTATAGGGGTATAGGACAATACAGCGATGAGGAGGAATTAAGGAATAGTTTATTTTTGTTGCACTCACAAAGGAACTCATTTATGTTCAAAAGAAGGTCACTTGCCAGATTTTCCATTTTTGTTGCCAATTTCCAGCTGATATCCAATATTTTGTATCCATGGGAACTTCAAGGTGATGGAGAGGAAAGTGAAATCAGAGGTAATTGTTTGTAAGGATAATTGAGTTTAGGATTGCTTTTTTGAGAAGAGATAATTCATGATTAGATTAGATTCCCTCAATATGGAAACACGTCCTTCAGCCCAACAAGTCCACACCAACCCTCTGAAGAATAACCCACCCAGATCCATTCTCCTACCCTACCCTATATTTGCCAATTCACCTGGCCTGCACATCTTTTAGATTATGGGAGGAAACCCACACAGACGCAGGGAGAATGTTTGTGTGGAATTTGCACAGCCACCTGAGGTCGGACTCGAACCCAGGTCCCTGGCACTGTGAGACTGTATTGCTAACCACTGAGCCACCGTGCCACCCTGATTTAATGGATTTAATAGCACACCACAGGGTTTGATACTGGTTCTTTTGCTGTTTGTTTTGTACATTAATAATCGAGACATGACTGTAGGAGGTATGATTCGTAAGTTTACAGATGGTACAAAAATTGTTGTTGTGGTAAATAATGAGAAGGAAAGACCTTCAACTACAGGACAGGATAGGCAGCTGGTCAGATGGCCTGCACAGTGGTAAGTGGAATCTTAACCTGCAATGTGCAAGGTGAGGCATTTTGGGAGGACTGACAAGACAAGATGATACAGTTCAACTGGTAGGACGCTAGGCAGTACAGATGATCAGAGAGACCTTGGTGCGGATGTTCGTAGTTCTTTGAAGGCAGAAAAAGAGGTCACTAAGGTGCTTAAGAAGGCATATGGGATACTTTAATTATTAGGTGAAAGCGAGTACTGCAGATGCTGGACATTAGAGTCAAAATTAGAATGGTGCTGGAAAAGCACAGCAGGTCAGGCAGCATCCGAGGAGCAGGAAAATCGACGTTTCGGGTAAAAGCTCTTCATCAGGAATGAAGGGCTTTTGCCCGAAACATCGATTTTCCTGCTCCTCAGATACTGCCTGACCTGCTGTGCTTTTACAGCACCACTCGCTTGCATTATTAGTCAAGGCATTGAATACAAGAAGAGGAGGTTATTATGGAATTGTATGTATAGTTAGGCTGCAGTTAGCGTAAAGTGTGCAGTTCTGGTCGCCACACTATAGGAAGGATGTGATAGTATAAGAGGGTATTCTGAAGAGATTCATTAGGGTGTTGCCTATTTCTTGACTGTCCCTTGACAAAATGGTAGTATGTCACTTTGTTGAATAAAACTGAGTATCTTGCCAGGCCTTTACTACCCATTCTTGCTGTAGGTTCTGCAATCATGTAAGATGGATAATCATGTTTCTCCATGGTTTGTTCTATTAAACAATAGTTTGCATTTATATCATGCCTAGAAAACATTCCAAGTTGTTTCACAAGGGTATTGTCAAACAAAATTTGATAGTAAGCTGTGTAAGGAGATATTAGGGCAGATGGCCCAAAGCTTGGGCACAGAGATAAGATTGAAGGAAAATCTTTGAGAAATGAGAGTTGGCAAGTTCTGCACATGCCAATTGCAAATGCTTCCATAATCCACCTGCACACATGGACCTCGGAGGTCGGCAAAATGACCAGAAACATTAGAGGTGATGTGTTCCCATGTATATGCTGCCCTTGTCCTCCTAGGTGGTAGAGGTTATGGGTTTGGAAGGTACTGTTAAAGAAGCTATGAGAAAGTGAGGACTGCAGATGCTGGAAAAGCACAGCAGGTCAGGCAGCATCCGAGGAGCAGGAGGCTGCCTGACCTGCTGTGATTTTTCCAGCATCACACTCTCGACACTGTCAAAGAGGTGTTAATGAATTGCTGCTGTGTATCTTATAGGCAGTATGCACTGCTTCCTCTGTATGGGTGTTGGAGTGAGTGAATGCTTAAGTCAGTAGATAGGATGCCAGGCTGCTTTGTTCAGGATGGAGTCAAGCCAATTGACTATTTTCATTCAGGTGACTTTAGAGTATTCCATCATATGCCTGACGTTTAGATGGTGAAGACAAGAGATGAGCTGCAAACTGCAGAATTCCCAGTCTCTAACTTGCTCTTCTGGCAAAATGCAACATCAATTTTTGCATTTGATGAACAATTAGATTATGAAATCTTTCATTTGGCAAACATTATCACTTTGATAGCACAGATTTAATTATATTTGAACTGTTGCTTTGTAAGGAAACCTAATCACTACCTTGCACTTCGCATGGAATTGCCAACAATGAAGAAATTCAATGTTATGGTGGTATTAGCTGAGAGAGATGAATGGTAGCAAGCCACAGGGAAAAAGTACAGATCATTTTCAAGTAATACCGTAGATCTCATCTACCTAGATGAATGGTATCGGTTCACCATGTCTCGGTGCTGCTCTTGAGCGTCAGCTTGACTCCTTTATCCAATGCAGGAATGGATTTGAGCGTACAATCTGCTGGTCTGTAGGTGGACAATGCTGCAGCTAAATGCAAACAGCTGACACTTCTGGGACATTCCTTAACAAGAAATTGCTCACACAAGTGTCCTGCATTTCCCCAAGTGTCACTAATAGTAAATGTACTTTCGCTGCTTGTTGAGAGTATTTAAGTAATAGTGCTAGGGCTTGATATACTGACCAATGAGCTCATTCCTAATGCCTTATCAGGTAACAACTGTACATCCAAACAATTAAGAAAGTAATTGTCCGTGAAATATTCCATAATTTGGTGAAATTATTGCTTTTTTTTCTCCTCTAGGGTACAGGTGGCAGTAAAACGGTCGGTCTCCAAGATGGTCTAAATAAAATTGAGATTGAAGTTGCTGCAGAAGATGGAACTTTGAAGCGGTATAAAATAGAGGCAACCAAGCTCAGTGCAAACACCCCAGTACTAAGTGGACTGAAAATAGCTGAAAACTTGACACTTGATCCTCCATTTTCTATCAGTGAATATAAATATACATGTATGTGGGTGGTTTCTTTGTTGAATCCTGGAAGTAAATTAAGTTTTCTCCATTGTAGGTTGGTCAATGACCTTGCACTAGCAAGGCTGGAGAGACAAAGAACAAAATGTTTCACAGCAATCTACAAACTTAACATCAAGCTCACCAAAATTAAAATTAAGTTATCTACCTCAATTCCCTCACTTTCTGATCAACTGCCCTGCCAGAAAGTCTAATTGTTTTCTTTCTTGCAGATTAACCCTTGTTTTTCAGTGATTAGACAGTGCTTTCAGTGTGCCAATTTTGTTCTTATGAACAACGTCTTCAGAACTTGCATATCCCAGAATTATCACTGGCTTTTAATTGCATTAAACTTAACTTTCCATAACTTTGATATTTGCAGTCTCATTTGGAAGATAGAAATATCAAATGCAAGAGGAGAGATGTGCATGCTGAATTTGACTGCTTTATTCATGTGTTATTTAAACAGTTATAGATATGTACAGCACGGAAACAGACCATTCAGTCCAACTTGTCCATGCCAATCAGATATCCTAAATTAATCAAATTTGGCAGCACTTGGCCCATATCCTTCTAAAGCCTTCCTATTCATAAACCCATCCAGATGCCTTTTAAATGTTGTCATTTTACCAGTCTCCACTACTTCCTCTGACAGCTCATTCCATACATGCACCACCCTCTGAGTGAAAAAGCTGCCCCTTAACTCCCTATTAGATCTTTCCCCTCTCACCCTAAACCTATGCCCTCTCGTTCTGGACTCTCCCACTCCAGGGAAGAGACCTTGTCTATTTACCCTATTCCTGACCCTCATGATTTTATAAACCTCTATAAGGTCACCCCTCAGCCTCTGACGCTCCAGGGAAAATAGCCCCAGCCTATTCAGCCTCTCCTGATAGCTCAGACTCTCTAATGAAGCCATTACAAATATCATGCTTATATCATTTGTATACAAGTAGTATAAAAATACCTTAAAATGTGAACTTCTGATTTTTTTCTTTAGCAGCAAAATAGTCTAGTCCCATTAGCAAAACATTCCAAAAGGCGTTTTTACATAACATCCATGTTTGCTAATCTTTTGGTTTCTTGAAAACTGTCTATTAACACAACTCAATAATGGCCTCACGTTCTTCTTAAGAGCCTGCCAGCTTTTAAGCAAAAAAAAATGCAGATCAATGGAATACTGTTTTGACATTAAACAATTAAATATTTTCTAAAAATAGTGATTTTGAAAGATTTGTAGCTCAGATTGATAATAAGTATGTAAGTTAGCTCGCTGAGTTGGAAGGTTTGTTTTCAGATATTTCGTCACCATGACTAGGTAACATCATCAGTGAGAGTCTCTGGTGAAGCGCTGGTCGTATGTCCAGCCTCTTTATTTATAGGTCTTGGTTTCTTAAGGTGGGTGATGTCATTTCTGTATTTTTTAAGGAAAGGTAGATGGGATCTAAGTCGATGTATTTATTGATGGAGTTCTGGTTAGAACGCCTCTAGGAATTCTCGTGTGTGTTGTCCCAATCAAAGTGGTGTCCTCCTTTGTCTGTATTTATGGAAACTATCTATGTATGTAAACCAAGACCTACAAATAGAGAAGTGGGATATATCACCAGTGCTTCACTGGAGATTATCACTGATGATGTTATCTAATCATGGTGACGAAACATCTGAAAACAAACCTTGCAGCTCAGCAAGCTAACTTATGTACTTATTTTCTAAAATTATTTAACAATCTAGTACAGTACAACATCTTTGAATTTTAATCAGGAAGCTGGCCAAATTTAGTTGAAATTCATATAAGCAATTTATAGATCCTAGACTAAAATTACAATCTCAAAAATATCTTCGAATTTTACTACAGTACAATATCAAATTTAAACAGTTCAGCGATTCAACTGGTTGTCAAGTTATGTAAAGTTTGTTAATCTAGAAATTGTGGGATTTTGAAACATTCATTGAGAACCAACTGAGGAAGCCAGTGAAACACCAGGGTAATGCTGTAAGGGAGACGAGGGGAACAATATGGATCAGAATACCGTGAATAGTTGTGGACATGCAATACCTTTTGGAACGATAAAAACGTGAATTTGCAACCTGCTCCAACACTATGCGCAGCAAATCCGCAAAAGCATTGAAGCATCACATTACTGTCACTCTTTACCAGATGAAAAATTTTTGAGATTATTTGTGACCAGGAGTATGACTATAAATAAAACATCCTCTGGCAGGGTGCTTTCTCATAGTGCATGTGCAGATGCAACCTCCTTTTAAAACTTAGAATCCAATGGAAAAATGCACAACACATTCTCATGAGGAAATGTATTAAGAACATAAGAGTTCTTAGGATCTATTGAGCATTATCTATCCTGTATTTTCTAATAATTCCCATTTTACTTTAGAGCTTATTAATGTGCGTGGATGCTGAAATATTAAGTTGTTAACTATGAGACTGTAGATGTTTGTGTATGAACAGCTACGACATCTCAATTGTCTGAAGCAGTGTGGCTATACAGTGAGATTTAACAATCGGTTTAGTTGTATTTTAATTATATATCCATGCAGGTTCCAATATATGTGTACAATACATGGTGAAAGCAGTTTGGAGCTATTTGTTTTTTTAAATCAGAGGTAAAGTCATGCTCACATATTTAAAATTATTCTCTTAACTTTAGGTACAGCACCACTAAATATGATCAGTGTAATCGTTGAACCAATTGCCCCAGACCATAATATGCATGTGACTGTTAATGGTTCAGAAGTCGGGAATCAAACGTACCTAAATGTAGGACATACCAAAGTGGAGGTGAATGTTACATCAGCAGATGGCACTAATTCACAGGTACAATGCAATCAATCTGCTTGGCCAAAGTTTCCTTTAATTTGTTGTTTTCTAGCAATTTAAAGGCATTTAACATGATCTTCTGAAAACATGAATCATTGACCCCACTAGTTTTTTTTTCCCTTCTGCGTTTGAAACACATTGGGCCTTTGTTTACTCGATGAGCACTAGATGTGAAAGTTATTGTACAATGTAAACTGCAATTACCCAAAATGTTTGCCATTGGAAGTAGTGGCAACCTCCTGGAATGGGATTTGAAACATGCTAATTATGGCACTGTAAGCAGATTATTCCAGTATTGGGTAAGTTCTGGCATTTTAGGCACTTAGCCATAAACTCATTGTAGGGAACAGCAGTGTGGACTTTGTCAGGAGTGGCCTCCAACGACAATTGGCAAAAGTTTGAGAAGCATAGAATACACAATCACTGTAAGACCCCAGGCCATCCTTCAATTTGAAATTTTCAACCTCGACATCGTGGTACTCTAGTGCTGAGTTTTTAAAAATTCTTTCATGGGATATGAGCATCACTGGCTGGCCAGTCTTTATTGCCCATCTCTAGTTGCCCTTGTGGAGGTGGTGGTGAGCTGCCTTCTTGAACCCCTGCAATCTACAATGTAGATAAGCCCACCATGCTATTAGGGAGGAAATTCCAGGATTTTTATCCAGCAACAGTGAAGGAATCAGGCTGAGTTTGTTGGAATTGGTGAGTAAGTAGATGTAGGCAACAGATGGGGAGAAATGGAGCCAAAGCAGAAGCCCGGCCATTTTCAAATGGTGGGGCATGATTGAAATTTGTTCTTAGTCCAGTTTCTGACATGCTGTTTGATCGTGCCAACTTCTAAAGCCAGCCCTTTAACAAAACCTTTTAAAATAATAATTCTCAAACTTTCCTGAACAGATATATCAGATCGTTATCTCCCGGGTACAGTTTCCGTGGTCTATTACTTTCTCAGATCTTAATGATGTCCAGGAATATGAGTGCCCAATATCCCTTAAGGCTTACTACCGACCTGTCTCTATCAAAGGAAGGTAAGAAAAGTTTTCAGATTATTCTACAAAGTAAATTATTGATTTGCCCTCTTGGTTCCTCTATTAAAGTCCCATGTTCAGCGGTAAGGAATGACCGGAGGAACTACATCAATTGCGTGGAGCCAGGCATTTCAGTGTTTAATAATTTTAGAAGGAGTTGACAAGAGTTACAAAAAATGTACTCCATTTTGGTACAATTGACTTTTTATTTAGTTTCCTTGCATAATTGGTGCCAATTTGGACGAGGGAGATCCAGTAGATGTAGTGTACCTGGACTTACAGAAAGCTTTTGATAAAGTCCCACACAGCAGGTTAGTGAGTAAAATTAGGGCGCATGGTATTGGGAGCAAAGTACTAGATTGGATTGAAAATTGGTTGGCTGATAGGAAACAAAGGGTAGTGATAAACGGCTCCATTTCGGAATGGCAGGCAGTGACCAGGGGGGTACCGCAGGGATCCGTGCTGGGACCGCAACTTTTTACAATATATGGTAATGATATAGAAGATGGTATCAGCAATAACATTAGCAAATTTGCTGATGATACAAAGCTGGGTGGCAGGGTGAAATGTGATGAGGTGTTAGGAGATTACAGGGTGACCTGGACAAGTTAGGTGAGTGGGCAGATGCAGTTTAATGTGGATAAATGTATGGTTATCCACTTTGGTGGCAAGAACAGGAAGGCAGATTACTACCTCAATGGAATCAATTTAGGTAAAGGGGCAGTACAGAGAGATCTGGGTGTTCTTGTACACCAGTCAATGAAGGCAAGCATGCAGGTACAGCAGGTAGTGAAGAAGGCTAATAGCATGCTGGCCTTCATAACAAGAGGAATTGAGTATAGAAGCAAAGAGGTGCTTCTGCAACTGTACAGCTGTGTGCAGTTCTGGTCTCCAAATTTGAGGAAAGACGTTCTGGCTATTGAGGGAGTGCAGCGTAGGTTCACGAGGTCAATTCCTGGAATGGCGGGATTACCTTACACTGAAAGTCTGAAGCGACTGAGCTTGTATACCCTTGAGTTTAGAAGACTGAGAGGGGATCTGATTGAGACATATAAGATTATGAAAGGATTGGACACTGGCAGAAGGAAACATGTTTCCGCTGATGGGTGAGTGCCGAACCAGAGGACACAGCTTAAAAATATGGGGTAGACCATTTAGGACAGAGATGAGGAGAGACGTCTTCACCCAGAGAGTGGTGGCTGTGTGGAATGCTCTGCCCCAGAGGGCAGTGGAGGCCCAGTCTCTGGATTCATTTAAGAAGGAGTTGGATAGAGCTCTCAAAGATAGTGGAATCAAGGGTTATGGAGATAAGGCAGGAAGAGGATACTGATTAGGAATGATCAGCCATGATCATATTGAATGGCGGTGCAGGCTCGAAGGGCTGAATGACCTACTCCTGCACCTATTGTCTAATTTCACTGAGAAGATCCATTTCCTACCAGTTAAAGTCAGTAGTTTTAATTTAAATCATATGGGAAAAAAACAAGTCTAACAATTAAATTAAATCACAGTAAATTGCTGTCCTGAATGTGCCTATTAACTTCAACGACTTGAGCATTTGTATGAGAAGGAGCTAGTCATTTATTCACAGCTAAAAATCATTCACAGAATTGAGAATAAACAATGAAATACTGAAGAGAAGAATCTTCAGTATAAAAACCTAGAATTAGCTAACAAGAGGCAAATCAATCCTTTTAAGAAATATTTTTCCAGATTTTGAATTTAAGCCATTTTACTTCTCTTATTCCTTGATAAACATTCTAGTCTCAAGGTATGTTTTTAGAATGAGATGTTAAATATCAGATACGTTTAGCTTCCAAATACTCCCAATAGTACTGAATGCTAACAATTTGGCATGTGGAATTTATCCTTTGGTCTTTCTTAAGTAAAACAAAATTGAGAAACTACTGAATTAAGAGAAGGTTGAGGAGGATCTTAGAGAAGTTTCTCAAATTATGCAAGGGCAAATTTGTGGATGATTATGTCCATTAATTGGTGAAAAGTACTACACTCAGCAGTGACGAGTGTAAGAAGGGCATTAAGGAATTATTTTGTACAAAAAGTTCTTGAGCAATGAAATCCTTTACCAAACTTTAACATTGAATCTAAACTATTACTACATTTAAGAGGGAGTTGGATAAATATCTAGAAGAGAAACATGTTAAAGAGTCCATGAAAAAAGAAGGGAAATGGAAGAGATAGCTCTAGCAGTGGAAATAACTCCAATAAAAAACACATAGGCTATCAATTGTTCTTGTCCTAGTGATCTGTATGATTCTGTATACCTTCTTGGTGGGTAAACTCTTTGATATCTGCATCCAGTTATAAAGGTTTAACAAAGACAATGTGTTCTCATAGCAATAGACCCTTTCAGTTGATTTCCACGATCCACTTGTAAGCTACTACTAGCTGCATTGTTTAGTAACTGTTTTCTTTTAAATTATTTATGTTCAAAAAAATAGTAACAAGAACTAAAATATTATCCAGCTTTCTCATGAAAATGTCACTGCTTAGGGTGAGGAACATAGGAGCATAAGTAGGTCCTTTGAGCCTGCCATATTAGATCATGGCTGATCATCCACCTTGATACCAGATTAACATGCTATGCCCATATTTATTAATGTCAGTATAATAACAAAATCCCTCAAACTCTATCATAAACTTACTCAATGACCTAGCTCCCACAGCCCCACTGGGGTAGAGAATTCCAAGGATTCATCTCCTTATGAATGAAGAATTTTCTTCTCATCTCAATGAGTTTTTTATTCCGAGTCTGTGTACCCTGGTTGTAGATATCCGCCGCCATCTTGGGAGAACTAAGAAAAAGAGGTGATGATGACAAATGTTCTGAGGGCATCTGTAGCTTTCAGCTGTAATTCCAGGGTCAGATCAAAATAGCTCATTAGAATTTGGCCAGGATTCAGAGGCTCCAGGCATCACATCATTTCAATGATTTTTTTCAATGGGGATGGATTTTCTACCCACAAAGCATATGTCTTCTGTCTGTAACCAGAGCAGTGACCCCAACTTCTCTGATTTTCTGAGGACAAAGAATTATCTCGGAGCATGATAGATCCAGTGAGATCAGACTTGCCTATGACAACACAAACAGACTGGGCCCCCTGAAACATGAGACCTTTTTGTTTAAACTTCTTAATTATCATCCTGTACATAGGGTGCTCCTGGGACATGAATGTATTCTTTGATAGAGTGATGAAGGGTGGGGTTAGAGGGAGTTATGCTGTGAAAACTATTTCAGTGGTGGGCAGACACAACTTTCCAAATAAATGGATCATCGACTATGGAGGTTATCTGCATTGACAAAGAGTATTCCATTCTCTATGCAACTAAGGTTTAATTTTTTGACAACAGGAGCTTTAGCAGGATTGCTGCTGGAAGGCACCAGCAAGTGTTGTCCCACCAAACTCCAGGAATATAGATATTAGAAACCAAAAAAAGAACACCAGTGAAGAATCAAGTCTAATGACATGACTCCGAGATTGTTAACCAGCTTTCTGATCAGCTATTGACTCTTCTATAACACAATTTGTTTTTGTTGAAAGTTTCTACTTAATGGAACAGTACTTCTGTGGTTAAGGCTATATTTGGAACAACAACCTGAATTTTGAACCAGATCATAATGCCCTAATCATACAAAGTGGTGCTCTCACAATACCAATCTACTGTGTACAAACTAGATTATGATTGTACATCTTTCTAATTACTGTTACTGTTTCTTATTGCCAAGTGATCCCAAGCACATATTCTCATCATCGTTAATTAAGTTCCTCACTCGAAAGACAAAGTGTAATCCTTTCGATGATACTCCTTTTGATGGACAGTGGTGTGTCCCAGAATATGAGGTGGACAAAAGAATGTCAGCTGCTTCTGTTTACTGTTGCTTCAGATATAGAGGTACAGCCCCCTTCTGGGAATATTTTACAACATTTTTGAAAGTTCAAATAGAAATATTGTGTTGATTACATTGAAGGAAACCTTACTGTCTCATTAGTTTAGGCGTATTACAAAAAAAAGTTCCTCTAATTCTTCAGCTTTAGGTATATGTTCATTTTTATCATTAATCTACACAGAATAAAACACATTTCAAACAATCTCTGTAAAGGTGCTGAAGAAACTCATCAGGTCTGGCTGCATTTGCTCAGAGAGATGGAGTTAAGGTTTCCAGTTCATTGTGATTCTTGGTTCTGAAGAGGAATAATTTGGACTCAAACATTAACTCTGTTTCTTTCTCAGTCGATGGTTCCGAAACTACTGGGTTACTCCAGCACTTTCTGTTTTTTAAATCTTCAGCATTTACAATATTTTGTTTTTATCTGTATAGATGCAACATGACTGAGGTCAAAAACTGAATACAAGAAATTGAAGTAGATTAGACCTCGTCTGCTGACCTCATAGCTGATCTTCTACCTCAACTTCACTTTCCCACCATATCTCCATTTCCGTTGGTCCTTGTAATACCCAAGAATCTTTCGATCTACAACTTGAAAATACCCCTCAACTCAACATTTCTGGCCTTTGGTTCATAACTTTTTGAAAGAATTTCTACTCATCTTTATCCTATAGTGTGTTCAATCCTGAGAATGTGATCCTTAGTGAGTTTTGATAAGATTTGTAGCTCAGGTTGAGGTTCTAGATGTAAGTTTGTTCGCTGAGCTGGAAGGTTCATTTTCAGATGTTTCGTCACCATACTAGGTAACATCATCAGTGAGCTTCCAGTGAAGCACTGGTGTTATGAACTACTTTCTATTTATGTGTTTAGGTTTCCTTGGGTTGGTGATGTGATTTCCTGTTCTTGTTCTCAGAGAGTGGTAAGGTGATACGATCCATAGTTCTAGACTGTGACCAGCAGGTCCATTACCCATTATCCGTTCTATCAAGCCATTTAAGAACTTTATGAGGAGTTAAGTTCATTCACATTATAATCAGACTTCCATGTGTTCCCCAAGTGCAGCCAGCCCATAGGCTGCTACCAACTAGGCCTGTGCAGCACTTTCCATTAATATCTTTGAAGTGTCACACTTGAGCCATGTATGTAGTAACCTACAGTACTGTGTGCATTGCTCATTGAGATATCCTTAGCCATTTGTGGATGGGATATGTAGTATACTTCTAGGCATAAGTTGATTGTAGGGCAGTTTCAACACTGGCTAGTTTTGGTTGCAGGGATTTTTTTAAATTTTCAGTTAACATAGTGTTTGCAAATAGTTGTCATGTGCTTTTGTTTTTTGCTTTATCCTTAACGAATCTTCCTGTTGGTATTGCAAGTATGTATTTGTAGTCAAGCACTTAATAAATATTTAATTCAAATCGAAGTTAATTAAAGCTCAATGGGGCTCAGTTCACAATGCCAACTCCATGCTATTGAAAGTCTTTTCAGTACTGTTGTGTTTCTCTTTGTCTTAGGTCCTTGTCCATCTTTTTTTGTCCCGTTCAGCACATCTGTGGGTTAAGTTAACGTATTTATTGCATTACAAATTTCAGTTTTCATTTCCTACTTGAAGTTACTTCTTATTCTGATGAGCACAACAGTAATGTAAATCACCCATCTAAAAGGATCAGTGAAATAATCTTGCTTTTCCACATCATTATTTGAAACCTATTCCACCTTTTTTGCATAATCCCAAATTAAAAGAGTCATTAGTTCATGGAAGTGAATTGCGAATGAATGATGCTGAATGGCTTCATCCTGTGAGGATTCCTCAATCTTCCTGATTTGATATAAGTGGAATGTGTACTTCTGTTGAGTTCAATTACATGGGCAAGATTTTAACTGGTACTGCAAGGTAAAAATGGAGCAGTTTTGTTAGAGCCCACCGTTACCTGAGTCCAATCCCACATTGGCACTGTCAGGTGACCAGTTAGTTTGCTCCACTAGTCTAATATATGAAAAGACCATCCTTTTCTTCTGAGCTTTATGAAGGGGCTCATACAACTCTTTATTTAAGAAAGAAAAATAATAATAACATGGAATGGGGTGGTGGTCAGTTTTACTGCCAGGTAGTAATATACTGAAGCAATTCACCCATCCTTGATAGAACACATTAGGCGTTCAATCTTTGGCTTAAACTTAATGGGAACCCCTACTGCACATTATCCAGGCAATGAAATTCAAAATCAGCCCCCTGAACAGGTTGGTTTCTGTCCATTCTAAACTTAAGGAGCACCATTTAGGAAAATGAAACTGTTACCCTGTGTTTTTTTATGCTGGAAGAGAATGAAGCTGAAATTTACTACCTAAAAATGTCCGTTATTATAGAGGAAATAAGACACGAGCATACTGGAAAAGTGGACTATCTCACCAAGGTTTAACCTACCCTCGCCGCAAAGGAAATAGGGAATGAAGCCCATTTTGCACTCCCAATTCTACTCTTCACAGCAATTCTGATGAAAGGTCATTGATGTGTGCACTCCGTTTATGGTGTGCAGAGATGTACATGACCTCCTGAATATTTCTAGCATCTTTTTTCATTTCAAATTTTCAGCTCTGATAATATTCTGATTTTGTGGTCAATATAGAGTTGAATCAGGTGGAATATGAAACTGTCATCAGATACTCCTGTCTAAAACATATTTTTGAAGAAAAAACTGAGAAGTATGTTTCAGCCTGTGACTTCAGGATGCCTCAAAATGTTTTAAAGCCAATGGAGCATTGACTTATAATTTCTTTTAAAGCTCTTGGTTAAGGGATAAATACTAGCCAGGACACCACAGACAACTCTGTTGTCCTACTTTGAAATTGTGCTGGGTTCTTTGAGTCACCATATACATTTATGTTGAGTATTGTTTTAACATTTCAATCTGAAGGCAATATCTCCCACAGAGCAGCAGTCTCTCAGTTTTGCCCTGGAGTATCAGACAAGATTTTCAAGCTCACCTCTGCAGAGTTGAACTTAAACCTACTACCTTTTTGCCTTAGAGGGACAAGTGTCACTAACTGATTCATGACTGACACTTTTATTTCATTTCCATTCTCTTCAGACCAGTTAGGTTAAAATCAGGGCATGATTACAGATATGTTTCCCACAACAGTTTCGAATGTGTATAGAATGCTTCTATTACAAACTATGTGGCCAGATTTATTGGAACAAAATTCTTTTTCCTTTTAAATTTGGGAACGCTGAAATTCTACCAAATAACGAACAAAGATTATATCCACAGTCCTCATGAAATGATTTCAAAGTCCTTTCTCTATATTGACACATGCACTATTTGAGTAACGTTTTATCTTTACTCATTTTATTTAGTGATGAAGATCATTGCACATAAGTTTCATATATCAAGTATAAATAGGAGTAGACTAATGGCCTTGGTTCAATTAATTACGATACCTTTGCAGCTGATCACCAAAGATGGACAATCCAACATTTTATTGTCTGTCTAACAGGAATTCAAAAATATCCTGATAAATATCTAAGCCTGTAGGATTGATTACAGGCAGTTTTAATTTCTTACTTTACGTTCTGCATAAAAAGCCTATATATTCACACAAATACAGTAGCTGTTTTACTCTGTAAGCAACCTGCTCAGGGATGTTATCACATACCTCTGGACATGTTACTTGAACAAAGGTATCACGAGTCTTATAAAATACTGATATATATGTATTAATTTGATAATTAAAATCTATTATGGAGAATATTAACTCAGCAAGTAAGCATGATTTGAATCCTAAATCAATGTCAATAAACTGCTAAAATTCCAATAAGGTTACCAAAATACACTGTAAATATCGTTGATATATTTATAATTGAGTATTTTTTCAATGCAATTGTAATTATTATGTTACATTAGCATCTACATTATCGATTATGATATCAGAAGTGGGAATGTTTTGTTGATGATTGCACTCCCCAGTTACTGGAGTAATATCCATATGCAGCAAGATTCCTTCTAATTTGCTGTCCATACTATTGAAAGGAGAATGCATATTAGCAAATTTGATTGATTTGTACCTACTCTCCTGCAGTCCATTTCTTCAAATTTGAGTTTGGACAGGGGTGCTAAAACAAACCCACCAGTGAGGCAAACAGGAACAAATAGCTGTGAGGTTTGACTTGAATGCTAGTTTAGAACTCCTTCAAAAAAGTAATATCTGCAAGATATATACCTTTGATCAGAATTTGTCTTTCAGATATTTCACATTTTCCTGTCATTCATTTTACTTGATTTCTCATGGCAATGTGCCATTCCCTAGAGTGTAAGGAGAAGGGACTTTCTGTTGAATCCACTGAGACAGCAGGTACCAGAATGCCCCATATTGATTGAATTTCCCCCCCCCCCCTCCCTTTCTTGAAAGAAAGCACTGTCTTATTTCTCAAAAGCAAAATCAGTTTTAAAAAGTTGTGAATGTCAATCTGCAATCCCGCATTCAATGATGCACAACATGGAGATCCAGGAATAAATTTTATTCATTTTCATTTGAATCTTGCTGCTAAAATGCTGGTTTTCTTTGTGCACATATAAATTACCATCACTCTTAGATATTCTGAGCCTTTATAGTCCTGTGACCACATTCTGTATTCACCATCTTACTCCTGTTAAGGTTGTACTGGTACATTTGAGCTGTCAGAACTTGGAAAACATGCATTGGAGTGTCCATTTAAGCCACCAAGTGAACTGGATTCAAAGGTCAGTTATTTGAGGAAACTAAATAAGCTTCTAATTGTTTTTGCACTCTCAGTGAGTAATGTTAATTTGCAACTACTGTACATCAGTTTGACCATCTATGGGGAATCTTAATAAATTATGTAATTTGAGCTGTTTGTTTTAAATACATTCACAGTTTGTGGATATCACTCATGAGGCCAGCATTTAATGTCCTTGAACTGAATGGATTTCTAAACCATCTCAGATTGTAGTCAAGAGTCAACCACAGCATTGAGTTTGAAATCCCACATAGGCCAGACCAAATAAGGATAGCATATTAACTTTCCTAAATAACAACTTTGTAATTTCATTGAGTAGTAACTACTGCTTTCCTCTGAAGGCAGGGTGGGATGAGTGAGAGTGGTACCCATATAATTGGGAAGGCAGAGGTAGGGTGGAGATCTCACGCAATGAAGCAGGCCTTCCCTAAAAACGGTTACCTGAGGCAATTACTGGCTCTCTGTCCAGCAGACAAAGCCCCATCAGCTCCAGTAAATACCAGTAACAATCGAGGGAATGATTGACAAAAGGTCATTAGGTTCAAAATTATCATTAAGAGTTTAAGGTGGATGTGTAAAATATTTTTTGAGATACGAAGAGTTGTCAAAGCTTATGTTTTGCTGCAAGAAATATGAGAGACAGGGGACATTGCACTTTTTCTTAAGAGTTGATAACTGTTTAAAATATAGAATATAACAGAACAAAATAAAATAGAAATTTATTGTCCCGTGTACTTTTACATGAAAAATACAGTGAGAAGTTTTATACATCACCCCATCACAATATCTACAGTGTCAATGACAGAAGTCATACATAGTGATTTTTTAAAAAAGTAAAATAAAGCCAAAGTTCATCACAGTTCAGTTCATCACATAGTCAGAAATAAGAGTATGATATAGAATAAAGACCTGGCACTGATTTAGGCCAAATTACTCTGTTCTGTGTAATTACTAACAAAAGTTGATTAAAATCTAAGCATATTGATAGGTGCAAATTATAATAGTTTAATCAGCTAACTAAACTGGAGATTTTTTAAATAACATAGTAAGTCACACTCATTTGCAGTGTGAAATCATATTATGTTTTACTCAATTCTTGATATATTGAAGTCTTCTAACCAAATTTATTTTTTATTGATGTCACTGTTAAGGCCAGCATTTATTAATCCAATTGAAACACACTTCAAAGATTAAAGAGCTGTACTGAAACTTAAACATTCTATTGGTAAAAATGGCAAGCAGGCCGTAGAGCTGAATCAAATATCTTATCTTCCTTGCACTTTGGAAC
>NC_057718.1:102689164-102704049 GCF_004010195.1 Chiloscyllium plagiosum | reverse complement strand
TTTGTTGCTTTTCTTTATATATTTTGATTATTTTCTAATATATGATTAGTGCCTTACTATGAAGAAGGAAAATCACCTCTGGATGCCTTACATAAGGCAGCGGTAGACTATGCCTTGGCTGTAAAATTGAAACCAAAGGACCCAGAGCTGCATTTCCACCTAGGTGTGGTGTTAGAGGAACATTACTATGCGGCTGTGATATATGGTGTGGTGAAAAAGGTAAGATAACTGTAGCAGGCTAAACCCTATAGATCTGAAAAGGAAGCACACTTGTCAAAGTATTAAAATTTCTGTTACCAAATATGAGAGATAATGCTTCCATTCTTTATTGATACCTTAATATTTTCCAAGATGGTGATGTTTTCTGAAGGAAATGATGAGAATTGAATTGTTTTAATTAAGAAGTTTCTTGAAAGCTTTGGATCTTCATTTGAGAAAGATGTTTGTTACAGGGCTCCTCTTGAGTGAGCACACAGGCAGAGATTTTTAATCTGCTTACTGTGTTGTCTAAACTGGAAAATGAGTATGGTAGGTGGTAAGTTTTCTCATCTGGAATATCTCCTGTACACTGAATACTTGAGTCATGCATGACTTTATTTGAATGGACTTCAAAATAGTTTGGTTGGTGCTTGTAGAATAATGGGATTAGCATCAGAAGCACCCATGATGATGATGTCAAAGTTACATGATTAAATAGAGTAAGCAGGAAGAGAGTAGTTCTGCTGTACAGAGTGAAGAGAATGTGAGTAAAGATCAAGACAGAAATAGAGTTTTTGCAAATCGTTCCATAAGATCCAAGAGTGCTACTTTGGGGGAACTGAACAGAGTTAGATCCCAAAATCTCAACAAAATAATAGTACTTGCTCCCAAATCAACAGGAAACCAAATGGAGGACACCTCAGGCTCCACCAATACAATTTTTAGATAAATTAGTAGACAGTACTGCTGTTGCAGTTGATGCAGAGCACTCCAATCCCTAGCCTTAATAAGGGAATATCAGTAGCTGTTGTAGAAATTATGTTAGACCTAAAGAAATCTTCCAAGGCTCTGTGACCTCCCATTCAGTGACCTCCCTCCTCCTTGGATTGCCTCCTGTCCTTTTAAATTTAACTAGCTCTGTGCTATGGACACAGGAAAGCTAAATTTGCTTTCTCTCCCAACTCAAAATTTGAGAGAAGCCTTCCAGCCCCTTTTAATTGCTGGCAGCAACTAAGATCAATAGATAAGCTAAGAGTGTTGAACCAGGTTATGCCTCTTGCTGGAGCCATCAACAGATGTGCAGTTTTCCTGTTCACCATCTAGGCTGTTACGTACAGAACTCAAAAATAGCTCCATTAGGTTTTAAATTATCTTTAAAAGTAAAGACCTCAAAATCTTCAGCTTTTCTCAACCATGTTATGTCCTGATGTACTTAAAGAGATCGAGTTCCAATTAAATTATTTGCAATGTCTATCTTAGTCATGACTTTGCTCATCAGATTTCACAACTTTCTCCATGTAAATCTTTGAGTCCTTATTCTGTCCTCCTATACAACCGAAATCATGAGTCTACAAAAGTTCAGATTGAAGATTTCACTACTATTTTTATTTCTTGCCCTTATCAATTCTGAACATACTGGATAAATAAGTTATCTTTTTTACAAAAACAGAAATAACTGAAAAGATGCAGCATCTGTGGATAGAAATCCAAGTTAATGTTTGAGGGATATGAGCCAAGTGCTTGCACATGGGACTAGATTAGGTTAGGATATCTGGTTAGCATGAACGAGTTGGACTGAAAGGTCTGTTTCTGTGCACTCTATCTCTATGATTCTATGACCATTCTTCGAAATATTAACTGTGATTTCATTCCACACATACTCCAGACTAGGTGAGCTTTTCCAGGGATTTCTGATTTTGTTCCTGATTTCCAGGATCTGCAATTCTTCCAATTATCTTGTTTAGATTTTCTTACCTAAGATGAATCACAACTGGGTCTTAGTTGCACTGATATACACCACTGAAGTAATGCAGTTTATCTCACCAGTCATTGCAACAATGCTTTGTCCTTTTAACTGTTATTTATGTGGATAAATTATGTATAATTTCCAAAACCTGTTATCTGCTAACATTCTAAGGGTTGAATCTCATTTATGTTAATAAAACATGTTTTGGCAGTAATCTTTGTGAACATTTCCCTTTGTGTTCAGGATTGTTACAATTTAAACCACCTTAGAGAATTGGTCTATTAATTTTTAACATTAGGATGATTTTAATCTGCCCTCAGATTGAAGAACAGGGTGCAGAAAAGCTCTCTGCAGCTGAGACCTCTGGTAGAAATGATGAAATTGCAGTCATTTGTAGACTTCATGGCTTCAAAGCAGATTGCACACTACAGCAACAACTGAAGGCATTGGACATGGAATACCACCAATTAAAGGAACAGGGACAGGCTGCCAAATCTGATTATGTACAGTCACTCTACAGCTGGAAAGCTCAGCAAGCAGGGAAGGTATGAATCTAGAAATTACTGTTAATATTGTATGTTCAAAAAATACCAAACAGATTGAGACAAATTGAACTTCATTTGCCTGCATGATATCTCAGGGAAGATTGTACACTGGCCATCCCAGTACTACTTGACCTGTGAACCACAGCTGATCACATCATCCTTTTCCAGTGGGCTTTGTCCAGACTGTACTTGCCCGGTTGCTTTCTTATAGTTCAGTCACAGTGAGAGAATCACATGCTATAGCTTCTCTGCATTCTCACACACAATTACACCAGAAATCATGATTCTGAGATGGTGACCTTTGAGAACCTGTTATATGTCCCAGACGAGAATTCAGTCCTTTGCATTGAACTCAGTTGAGTGGATTGAATTGGGCAATAATGCTGATTGTTACACAGTCTGCATAAATCATCAGCATGAATAAGTGAAAATTTGCCTTGATGGATTCATAAGCATGTATGTAATATAACACAAAATTTGGAAGCCGTGAAATACAAAACATGTAACATGAAAAACACTGATCCAGCACCAAAAAATAGTTTATTTCTGTGATCCACTTCTGCATAAATCCTTACATATGTAATTTAATGGCAAGAGCTTTGATCACATAACTAATGCTCTATATTATTTATTTTTATTGACTGGCTATATAATATAGGATGGTAAATTGAAACCAGTGGTCTCCGATGAGCATAAGTACATCGAATGGTCTCTGCTGAAATACTTAGATGCCTTGTCTCTTCAACCTCAGAGTTGGAAATACAATTTTCATGTTGGTCGGTTATACCTGTTCCAAAAAAAGAACAATGATGCACTGAAACATTTACAGGTGGCACTAGCACAGAAACCAACAGAACCTTCCATCAGGTGAGCAGCTAAAACCACAGACTTTGCTCACATCACCTTGGTAAGGATTATTGCTGAAAAACAACACATTTGTCAAAACATTTTGCATTTTTTCAGGAAAATTCACAGGAAATACTAATGTGTTGGGAAAATCAACATTTTATGGTGATTGAGAAGAGAGTGTTGATTGGTTGGTAAGTCGACTCTGATGAATAGAGATGTTACCACAGGACATTCATTCATTAGATGACAGTTGACAATAATTGCCAAGCTTTGTTTAAATTTAAACCAGTTAAATTGGCTATGATGAGTCCAGTCATTTCCCTGAGAAATTAACCAGAGAATGGTTAAGTTTTTTTTTTAGTTGAAACAGGTACAATATTATTATTATTTTCTGACTGCAAATAACAGGACCCAGTGTATTAGTAGACACAACTTCCAGTACACACACATATATCACACTGCAAGCCCAAATGACATTCATAAATTGGTTGTCAGCCTGATTCTTAGCACACTCAGAATTATTTAGTCAATGACCAATCACAAATGCACAACTAAAGTTGGATACTGTGTTTTGAGTTTCACAAGCACAGGCTGATTGGTATGGTTAGTAGCTTGCTGAATGTGCAAACCAAATGGATATGCTGTTTGGTACGATCTCCCAGTCTGAGATGTATGACCTACTCACTGGACAATTGAGTTTGTATAGCACATCATTCATTTCTGTGATTAGCTGAATGTCTTTTTGGCTTGACAGCAATGTCCTGTCAGTGATAAACACCACTCATGTTGATATTGCATTGTACCAGCATGAAACATGGCAACAGCTTCACCAATCACCATCCACTTGTCAACCAATCAGCATTTTTCATATTGTGGTTCTCCTTTTACACTGGTATTCTTAGGAATTATCTTGATGATTGTAAGATGAAAAGGTCCAATAAAATGTTTTTTTTCCAGCAATATTGAAGTTGTGTACAAGGACAAGTGTCTTGATTTTCTTTACAATTAATGAAAAAATCTTGCATCGTATTTTTAAGTTTTTATAGACTTTCACTGTGTTCTGCACTACTTATTTCAAATTATATAATTATTAAAATGATTGATCAATAATTCCACTAAACAAAGCTAGGGTTATAAATCTAAGATGGTTGCTCATAAAGTCAGTAAGAAATCCAGGAGAAAGTTCAGAGTGCTTAGTACATGGAACTCACTACTGTAGGAAACAGTTGATGTGAATAGTACAGATACGTTTAGGTAGAAGTGAGATAAACGCGAGAGGAAGTAAAGAATGAAAGTATTTACTTATAGGGTGGAATGAAGTGAGGTGAGGTTTCTCTGGGCTATAAAACACCAGTATAAACCAGTGAGGTCAAATCATCTGCTTGAGTGCCATAAATACTTTGTAATTCTGCATAACAATACATTTTCTGACAAAGCTCGAAATGTCGATTCTCCTGCTCATTGGATGTTGCCTGACTGGCTGTGTTTTTCCAGCACCACACTCTTCGTCTCTGATCTCCAACATCTACAATCCTCACCTTCTCCTGTAACAGTTCATTTGCAAGGACAAAGGTGGGAAGATCTATTCCCAGGTATATCTTAATTATGTGCCGGCAAGTGTACAGTGATGAATTTATCATCTTGAGTTTTACTTTGCTGTCTCAAGTACATTGAGTTCCACTATTTCTGAACTAATTTGCCATATTCCTGTTAAGCACAATATACTTATGCGCTCTAAGTTAGTGTAGTTACTGCCCTGGAAATACACATCATTGGTTTAAAAATAGACAAGATGTTTTACAATATTTTAAAGGGAAAGAAATTTATCTTCATTCTGTTCATTATATATGTCAGCCTCTTACACAAACCTAAGCATACTTCAGTTTTGACTAGGCCATCTCACTGTTTATGGTGATTAGGATACAAAATGGCCATGTCATAGAATCATACAGCACAGAAATAGACTTTTCGGTCCAACTCGTCCATGCCAACCAGTCATCCCAACCAATCCCTCTAAACACTTCCTATTCATATATCCGTCCAGATGCAATCTAAATGTTATAATGGCAGCTCATTACGTGCACGCACCATACTCTGCGCGAAAAGAAGTATCCCTCAGCTCCATTTTAAAACTTTCCCCTTTCACCTTAAACTTATGCCCTTTAGTTTTGGACACCCCACCCCTGGAAAAGACCTTGGCTATTCACTCTATCCATGCCCATAATAACTCCTCAGCCTCCAACACTCCGGGGGAAGAAAGCCCCAGCCTATTCAGCCTCGCCCTATAACCCAAACCCTCCAGTACTGGCAACATCCTTGTAATTCCTTCCTGCACCCTTTCAAGTTTAACATCTTTCCTACAGAAGGGCAACCAGAATTACACACAGTATTTTAAAAGTAGCCTCACCAAAGTCCTGTACAGCCACAACATAATGTTCCAACTTCTATACTTAATATTCTGATTAATGAAGGCAAGATGTATGACCTATTCACTCGGCAATTAAATTTGTATAGCACATTAGTCATTTCTGTGATTAGCAGAATGTCTGTTTGGCTTGACAGCAGAGTTCTGTCATTGACAATATGCAGTATTCCTGCAGCATTTGCCTGGACCTGAGCTCCGGTATTTGCTCCTAATACACCATTGCTTTTCTGCCTCATTTTCCTCCCTTTAAACAATTCTTAAAGCATTAAACTTTTGATCATCTTGTCTAATATTTCCTGTTCTGGCTTGGTGTCTGACTTAATTCTATAAGCTTCTGTGAAATGCCTTGGGAGGCTTCATTATGTTAAAGGATCTACAGTATATAGATAAAGGTTATTGATGTTCATAGGTCCAAATCTCTCTCAGACTAATCCTGTCTCTGGATTGTTTCTATAAGGAAAGGCAATTTTGATGTTTTATTAGGCTGGCTCACATTCAATACCAAATTGGTCATCTGTTAAATATTTCTAATATTGATGTTGGGCAGCACTTTTCCTTTCATTATTATAGATAAGAATCTACTGTGCAGGGTAGAAAAAGCCTTTTGAAGAGCAAGCTATTTTGTGCAAGAGGATGTAGCTTTATAACTAACAATGCCCAAGTCAGGCAACAGGTTTGGAGGAGCTATATAGTCACAGGATAGTGAATTCCTGGCTAAATCAATTGAGACTAAAACAAGAACGAAATGCTGTGAATGTTGGATATCTGAAAAGAAAACAAATGCTGGAGAGCGTCAACAGATCTGGCAGCATCAGTAGTGAAAGGAAGTGTTAATGTTTCAATTACACTCCTCCTCCTATCTCAGCTGAGACTGAGAAAACCTACTTGTACAAAAAAAAGGTTTTGATAAAAATGTGTTGGGATGATTTTTCAGATACAATTTGACATGTTCAAATGATTCCATATGATATAATAGTTCTCTCATGTTGGGGCGAGGGTCAGGGGATTTGCAGTTGTGGTGAAACAAGACCAAGGTGCTGATGTGACAAGCATGGCTGCATTTAAAGGAAAGCAAATCTACACAATTGAGGGAGAAAGGAGCAGAAGAATAATTTGATGGGATTAGTTGAGAAAAGGTAATGGGGGCTATTGTAGAACATAAATATTAAGGGCCTAGTGGGCTATACAAATATTATGGAATACTTTTATAACATAACATCATGATGCATGAATATCCTAAAATATTGAATGATTCTTTTTGCAAATTAAAATATGTGTGCAGGGCATTCCCTTCAGGTATTAAATGGATGTAACCTCCAAAATGGTTGTTCTGTGTGGGAAGCAGTCTTAATTCCTCATTTTATGTTTTCTTGTGTTATTAAATGGCCTGCTGTTGGTGTAAGGAGGAGATTTTACCTCTCTTTCCACTCAGCAGAAACTAAGCAATTGAATACTTACCCTGGTCATGAGATCACAAAAAGTAGGAGAAAGTTTTGGCCTATTAAGGCAGCTACACCATTCAAAAAGATCATCATCGAAAGTTTGTCTCCAATATTGCTTGTTCTCTCATCTATGTCATAGAATCCCTACAATGTGGAAATAGGTTCTTTGGCCCAACAAGTCCACAACAACCCTCCGAAGAGTAACCCAACACAACCCATTCTCCTACCTCAATACTCTACATTTACCCCTGATTAATGCACCTGACCTATACAACCCTGAACCCTTAGCATGACCAATCCATCTAACCTGCACATCTTTGGATTGTGGAAGGAAACCGGAGCACCCAGAGGAAACCCACGCAGGCACGGGGAGAATGTGCAAACTCCTCACAGACGGTCGCCCAAGGCTGGAATTGAACCCGGGTACCTAGTGTTGTGAGGCAGCAGTGCTAACCACTGAGTCACCGTGCTGCCC
This sequence comes from Chiloscyllium plagiosum, assembly GCF_004010195.1. NCBI lineage: Eukaryota > Metazoa > Chordata > Chondrichthyes > Orectolobiformes > Hemiscylliidae > Chiloscyllium > Chiloscyllium plagiosum. The sequence continues at coordinate 102,696,368 of NC_057718.1, read as the reverse complement.
AATGTCATTAATATAAATCATAAATAGCTGAGACCCAAGCACTGATCACTGCAGCACTCCACTATATAGTAGTTAGCTTCATTTCCTGTGCTGTTCTACTGATCCCTGATTGAATGGTCTTGAGGTGCTGACAAGTGTCAGACTGATACATCATTTGGACCACAGGAACAATGCTAGTAGACATGGGAAAGTGACCCAGAAGCCTTTAACTGTGACCAGAGACCAAATACCTTGTGTCCAAAACCTGTGTCTGTAAATGTGATTTGCACACTCCCACCTGAATAATAACTAAATTAGGGAAATGGCGGGGCAGTGATAATGTTATTGGAGTTAGACTGTAATCCAGACACCTAAGCCAATGCTCTGGGGACGTGAATTCAAATCACACCAAGACATCAGGAGAAATTTCAATTCAGCTAATGGGGGCATAATTTTAGAATAATTGGAAGAAGGTTTAGGGGCGATGTCAAAGGTAGGTTCTTTACACAGATTGGTAGGTGCGTGGAATGTCAGCAGCAGTAATAGAACCAGATACATTAGGGACATTTAAGCGACTCTTGGATAGACACATAGATGATAGTAAAATGAAGGGTATGTAGGTTAGTTTGATCTTAGAGTAGGATAAAAGGTTGGCAAAACATTGAGGTCTGAAGGGCCTCTATTGTGCTGAACTGTTCTATGTTCTTAATTCCAATTTGGAATTGATAGCTAGTCATCAGTGAAGGCAAGGCTGTCTGGTTCACTAATGTCTATTAGGGAAGAAATTTGCTGTCCTTACCTAGTTTTGCCTACATGTTACTCCAGACCCACAACAACGTGGTTGACTCTTACCTGTCCTGTTATATGACCCAGCCTGCCTTTCAATTCAAGGGCAATTAGGAATGGGCAACAAATGTTGGCCTAGCTAATGGCACTCACCCTACAAGAGAATGAAGATTAATAGAATTTCTTGGTGATATTTTCCCCAACAGGTTAGCCCATATAAATTTAAAGTATTAATTAACAATTGAGGATTTGTGCAACCTTAGATATATGCATTGTGATAATCTATCCTGATATTTTAGTTGAACAAATGGGACGTAAATGTACATATTGCTTATTTATCTTCAGATTTTATGCTGGCTTGCTTGTGCTAGATCAGGATGATGGCCTGGGTCCTCAAACACGCTATGCCATTCAATACCTCCAACAGGGCTTAGAACAATTACTAACTGACCTTCAAACTCCAAGTGACAACTCAGCAAAGTAAGTTTTTATTGTCCACAATAATACACTAGATACATGTTTGGAGATATAACACATTTCTGAATTAAATTCCAAAATTTTGAAACTGAGACTAAACACTCTTCATACAGATAAGGCCATCAGGGTCGTTGAATCTGGGCAAGTAGATTTTTTTTTCACAAATCCCTGGAGCCAACCTCATTTTGCAGAGCTTGAGTTGATTAGTCCAATGCTGGGTCTATTGAGGGGACACTGTTTGGTAATGTACAGCATTGTTTTTGTTTCTCTATTAGTGCATAAGGGGTTTCTCCACATAGATGGAGTTCAGGTATGGGTCTGCTATGAATTGATTGAATGGCAGAATAGCCTTGAGGGTATGAATGGCCTCTTAGTGTTTCATCGTTCCAGATGGGAAATTCAATACCAGCTTCCAGGAACAAACATTCCTAGTACTTCTAGATTGAGTGTGAAGCTCCCTCCATTCTCCCAGCAATTTTGTTTACTCCTAATCTCAAGGGAATGCACATACTGCACCAGTATGACATTTCTCTGAGTCATAGAGCTGTACAGCATGGAAACAGACCCTTTGGTCCAATTTGTCCATGCCAACCAGATATTCAAAATCAATCTAATCTCATTTGCCAGCATTTGGCCCATGTCCCTCTAAACACTTCCTATTCACATACCCATCCAGATGACTTTTAAATGTAATTGCACAGCCTCCATCACTTCCTCTGGCAGTTCATTCCATTCACACACCACCCTCTGAGTGGAAAGGTTACCCCTGAGGTCCTTTTTATTTCTTTTCATTCTCAGCTTAACACTATGCCAAAAAAAATGGTGTTGTCTATTCACTGTATCCATGCGCCTCATGATTTTATAAACCTCTATAATATCACCTCTCAGCTTCCAATGCTCCAGGGAAAATAGCCCCAGCCTATTCAGCCTCTCCCTATAGCTCAAACCCTCAACCTTGGCAACATCCTTGTAGATCTGTTCTGAACCCTTTCAGGTTTCACAACATCTTTCCAATAGAAAAGAAACCAGAACTGCACACACTATTCCAAAAGTGACTTAACCAATGTCCTGTACAGCAACAACATGACCTCCCAACTCCTGTATTCAATACTCTGACCAATAAAGGAAAGCATACCAAATGCCGCCTTCACTATCCAGCCAACTTGGGACTCCACTTTCAAGGAGCTATGAACCTGCACTCCAAGATCTTTGTTCAGCAACACTCCCCAGGACCTTACCATTAAGAGTACAAATCCTGCCCTGAATTTACCTTTCCAAAATGAAGCACCTCATATTTATCTAAATTAAACTCCATCATCCACTCCTTAGCGCATTGGCACATCTTATCAAGGATTTAGAGTCATAGAGATGTACAGCACAGAAACAGACCCTTCAGTCGAACTCATCCATGCCGACCACATATCCCAACATTATCTAGTCCCATTTGCCAGCACTTTTCCCATATCCGTCCAAACCCTTCCTATTCATGTACCCCTCCAGATGCCTTTTTAAATGTTGTATTTGTACCAGCCTCCACCACTTCCTCTGCCAGCTCGATCCATACACACACCACCCTCTGTGAAAATGTGGCCCCTTAGATCCCTTTTAAATCTTACTCTTCTCACCCTAAACCTATGCTGTCTGGACTCCCCCATCCCAGGGAAAAGACTTTGTCAATTTATCCTATCCATACCCCTCGTGATTTTATAAACCTCTATAAGGTCACCCCTCAGCCTGTGACACTCCAGCCTATTCAGCCTCTCCCTATAGCTCAAATCCTCCAACCCTGGCAACATCCTTAGTACATCTTTTAACCCTTTCAAGTTTCACAACATCCTTCCTATAGGAAGGAGACCAGAATTGTACGCAATATTTCAAAAGCTGCCTAACCAATGTCCTGTACAGCCACAACATGGCCTCTCAACTCCTGTACTCAACACTCTGACCAATACCTTGTTGTACTCTGAGGTAATCTTCCTTTACCAGTAATTCTTTTGGCCTTTCTTGTATGATATTGATTAATAGTCGGTCATTTAATGTGAATGTTTATGCTTTTCTCCATTCCATGGAGAATTTAGTTGAACATCGCAACCAAACAGAGAATAAGCTAAAATGATATACACCCTCTGACCCTGAAATTGGGTGAATGACATAAGTCATTTTGGTGGAAGTTTAAAATTGGTCCACACCATGTGCTTTAAATGCTTCTCAACAGGCACTCGATACATTACAAATTAAATCACTTGAGATGTAGAATCAAATAATATAGAAAAGGCCCTTTGGTCCATCAGGTCTGTACTGTCAAAACTTCACTCAATCCATATTAGATTCACAATGGGAATAGTGGGGACAGAATCTTTATAGGGGTCTGAATGATGTGGGCTTTGGCAAGAAATTTGGTAGAATCTTGAGTCCTTCAGTGAGGTTTTCCTTGACATCAGGAGTAACTGATTATTATTTTTCAATAGAGTTCCAGGCATCAAACAAGATTCTTGCTAGGGATTGGCAAGATGTCTGTTAAGAAGAATTATTGCTTGTTAATACTCTTCTATTATTTGCAAATCCAGCCTCATAAATACGCAGCTTCATTTGCTACCACCTGCCACAAGGGAACTAGATGCTGAAAACTCCTGTCACGAAAGTGAGAACGCATACCTCGTGACTCCAGCTTGCTGTTTGCTCCTCTGGGGTCCCACCTTTGACACATGCTACAGTGCCTCAGAACTGCCCACACCCCAGTTTCACAGCTATTGACATCTAATACATAATAGCCTCACTATATTATCATGGCACATCTTGGATTCATTTGCAGCACTTTTTTTTTTAAACTTCAGGGTGCTCTGGCACCTATCATTGCAACATCTTTACAAGGATACTTTGCATGCAGGGACATGGACTGAAGTTGTGGGGTACACCTCAGGTCTGTTTGTCAATCTCTTAGCACTCACACACATTGAGTCTACCTGTATGCTCACATACTTTTTCTGGCCTTGTCTTGCCTTTTATGGTTTGACTTCTCAGCCAGAGCTACCATGCTCACAGTATTGTTATATTCTCTTGCCTTTTAATGTAGATACAAAGCCAAGTGTTAGCAGTCTTCAGTCAAGTCAAAAGATACTCTTCAGTCAGGTGGTCCTGACACAGAAAATCAAACACATTGCCACATGCAGCCACACCAAATGTCTGTGAAAAGCAATTGGTGTAGAGATACATTGACTTCTGGTTCCAGAACCAACTGCTGTGCAGGAACCTGGGAGGTCCACAGAGCAAAAGGTGAAATTAGAGGTAATGTAGGTCCAGGGCAACCTCTAAAGTCAGACCAGGAACTTGGACTTAGTCAGTCAGTTCCTCAGGACAATCCGAATCCGGTTCATCTCATGAGGGACAAGGACACAAATGTTTGATAGCTGTCACCAATTTTGGGACACTCTGTCCTATTGTAGGTAGTCTTCTCCTGTAATGAGGGAAAGAGAGGTATTAAGAGAAATGAAGGTAGGATTCTCAGCTGTCCATACTGGTGAAGCTGGGAGAAAGGTGGTGAGATGTTCCGAGGGAGTGAGTAGGAGGGGCAAAGGCCATTGCATGAGTTAATAGGGTGGGGATGAAACTGAGGCAAGATTTGCTTGTGATAGTGAGTGTGTTAGCCACCTTCCATGAGAGTGCACAGTCTATGAAAGCAGAGATCAATATGGTGGCACTTTAACCTGATGGAGTGGACAAAGTTGTTAATCTTGTTCCTACTCTGCTGAGCATTCCTACATACAACTGAGACTGCACTGACTCTGGTGGTAATGTCAGACAAGGCTGACAGAGCTCTAGAGAGTGATAGTATGAATCCAGTGGACCAAATGATCTCCTCTATGCAGCATCAACTGGGTAGCAATCATTATAGTAACGTTTGAGTTGTGATCTGGAAATGGGGTGACCAAAAAGCAAGGGGGTGAGGTGTGCATGTGTGCATTCATGCATCGTATGGAGAGCTTTCCAGCAAGGTGCTGCTCTCAAAGCAATAGCACCTCCTCTGTAACACTTATCTTCATTCCAGATTGGCCTCCATGATGCTGCTGCGAACTGGGTACAGTCTCAGCTGTGACCACCAATCCTGCAAGTCCTTTCAAGGTATAGGCATCCTGTCACCAACTAACCAACAAGTCAAGCTACCTAGAATTGGTCAAGGCAGGGTTGCCGCAAAAGTGTGCCAACTCATAAGCAGGACCAGCAGCATCATGTAAACCTCTATGTTATGATTCTAATGTTGCCCTGTTTACCCATGGTTAACCATTATCTCTCTGTTTATTTCAGTGGGTTAGCAGATTAAGTTTATTCTGATGTTTTGAATAGTTTGTAAGTAAATTTTTATCCATTTTTCCCGTCTAGTCATGAACTCTCATTTCTTCGGGCTTTAGATACATTTTCTCTTCAGAACATTCAGTTGATCAAAGGGATATACAGGCTAGGAACATTTCTCTTCAACCCACCAGCAGGATTACCTGAAAGAACAATGTCTCCCGAACAAGTTCTTCACTTGTAAGTGTTAAATGTTGTTTTAATGAACTTCATATACAATAAATTGCATTTATGTAGCATTTTTAATGCAATAAACCATCAAAACTTGATAAAAATGCCCAGAGTTAAATTTAAGCCCTGGGTGTCTGTTTTGAAAAGCCAAACAACCTATAGGAAATCGAGGAAAAGCTGTATGGATGATTATGTCTTTTGATTGAGCCAAATGTGGACAAATGTCTGCTTGACTGCAGTCTTCGCAGAGAATCAAAACCTAGCTGAGGGGTCGAAAGGACAATGTGTTGCATCTATGAGAAAGCTAGATGAACACAAGGGAAAAAGGAATGAAAGATTATGCTGGTAGGGTTAAATAAAGAGGGATGGGAGGATGTTTCAATTGATTATAAACACCAACATGGACCACTAGGATATAGCTCAGTCTTAGAAACAATTTCCAGGTTCCTTAAGAAACAATAAGGAACGGAGCCTGTCCCTGTTGCTCAGAAGGGAAGGGTGGAGAAGAGCAGAGCAATAGTTATTGGGGACTCGATAGTTCGGGGCACAGATAGGCGGTTTTGTGGGGGCGAGAGAGACTCACGTTTGGTATGTTGCCTCCCAGGTGCAAGGGTACGTGACGTCTCTGATCGTGTTTTCCGGGTCCTTAAGGGGGAGGGGGAGCAGCCCGAAGTCGTGGTCCACATTGGCACCAACGACAGAGGTAGGAAGAGGGATGAGGATGTTAGGCAGGCTTTCAGGGAGCTACGTTGAAAGCTCAGAGTTAGAACAAACACAGTTGTTGTCTCTGGTTTGTTACCCGTGCCACATGATAGAGAGTCGAGGAATAGGGAGAGAGAACAGTTAAATGTGTGGCTACAGGGATAGTGCAGGAGGGAGGGATTCCAGTATCTGGATAACTGGGGTTCTTTCTGGGGAAGATGGGACCTCTATAAACAGGATGGTCTACACCTGAACCTGAGGGGCACCAGTATCCTTGGCGGGAGGTTTGCTAGTGCTCTTGGGGGTGGTTTAAACTAACACTGCAGGGGCATGGGAAACCCAGACTGTAGCTTTAGGGTGCAGGACCTGGAGTGTAGGGAGGTTAGGAACATGGCATCAATCTCAAAGGAGGGTGCCTGTAAACAGGAAAGTGTCTTGAAGTGTGTATACTTCAATGCAAGAAGTATACGAAATAAGGTAGGTGAACTTGCAGCGTGGGTTGGTACCTGGGACTTCGATGTTGTAGCTATTACGGAGACATGGGTAGAACAGGGACAGGAGTGGCTGTTGCAGATCCCAGGGTTTAAATGTTTTAGTAGGGTCAGAGGTGAGGGTAAAAGAGGGGGAGGTGTGGCATTGCTTGTCAAAGATAGTATTACAGCTGTGGAAAGGACGATGGATGAACACTCGCCATCTGAGGTAGTTTGGGCTGAGGTTAGGAATAGGAAAGGCGAGGTCACCC
>NC_057718.1:102634314-102687211 GCF_004010195.1 Chiloscyllium plagiosum | reverse complement strand
CTGGGCAGAAAGGTGGCAAATGGCGTTCAATGTAGCTAAGTGTGAGGTGATTCACTTTGTAAGAGTAACAAAAAGATGGGGTACTGGGCTAATGGTCGGATACTTGGTAGTGTGGATGAGCAGAGGGATCTTGGTTTCCATGTACACAGATCTTTGAAAGTTGCCACCCAGGTAAATAGTGCGGTGAAGGCGGCATATGGCGTACTGGCTTTTATTGGTAGAGGAATTGAGTTCCGGAGCCCTTAGGTCATGTTGCAGTTGTATAAGACTCTTTTGCGGCCGCATCTGGAGTATTGTGTGCAATTTTGGTCGCCATACTATAGGTAGGATGTGGAGGCACTGGAATGGGTGCAGAGGAGGTTTACCAGGATGTTGCCTGGTATGGTAGGAAGATCGTATGAGGAAAGGCTGAGGCACTTGGGGCTGTTTTCATTGGAGAAAAGAAGGTTTAGGGGTGACTTGATAGAGGTGTACAAGATGATTAGGGGTTTAGATAGGGTTCACCATGAGAACCTTTTTCCACGTATGGAGTCAGCTATTACGAGGGGGCATAGCTTTAAATTAAGGGCTGGTAGGTATAGGCCAGATGTTAGGGTAGATTCTTTACTCAGCGAGTCGTGAGTTCATGGAATGCCCTGCCAGTAGCAGTCGTGGACTCTCCCTCTTTATGGGCATTTAAACGGGCATTGGATAGGCATATGGAGGATAGTGGGCTAGTGTAGGTTAGGTGGGCTTGGAACGGCGCAACATCGAGGGCCAAAGGGCCTGTACTGCGCTGTATTTTTCTATGTTCTATGTTCTAATAAAAAACTAATTTATTGAAAGTGAAAATTACTTAAACAAAGATGTCGAGATTATTTACACAAGATTTAAAACATGCAAATATATACAAACAGACAAAAACACAACCTCAAAGCCTTGGTAAAAATATAATGACTAGAGTATAACATCTTAATTTGTGTTCTTTGTAAATGCAACTTTTCCCTTGCTGCTGCCAGCCTCCACTGGTTTACAAAGTACTGTTTTCCAAAAAGTCCAAGATGTGGATAAATGTCGAGTCAATAATATCCTAAATTAGTTTTTCAAAAATCACATCTATATGACAATTGCTTGCTGGTTGTTTAATAAATGCATTTAATATTTTAAATGAAACAGTGATCCTTTATCGCTGCTGATGATCTGAATGGTCTTTAAATGCATTGCATAAATGCTAAAAAATAATTTGCAGACTGCTTACAATTCGTTATTTCAAGCATGTTGCTGAGGAATACTTGCATTTTAAAAGCTGGGATCGACACTTTCAAAGAATTAGGAATTGAAACTTGTTCATGAGAGTGACCTAAGATGCAAGCTGGAAAATAATTTATTGTTAGAAGGATAGAAGACTCTTAAAAATAATCATTACCGTAACCACAAAGTAGTTACATCACTGTCATTTTAATGAATGATTTCAAGGATTTATCATTCAATAAAAGATAGATATATTTGAGATCTATTACAGCATCATAAATTCACAAACCACAATAAGTATTGAATTATACGTTCTTTTGTTCTTTCTCTTACTCTATCTCACCTGAAAGCAATAACTGATGTTGGGTTACATTTACTAAATTGCAGTTCCATGAACAATTAAATTAGGAGTAAGAGTAGGCCACTCAACCCCACGAACTTCTGCCACCATTCATAAAGATCATGGCTGATCTGATTGTCCCATGTATCTGCCTGCTCCTTTCACCCGTTGCCTATCAAAAATCTATCTACTACTGCCTCAAATGTATCCAATGACTCTACTTTCACCTTCTTTTGTGAAAGAGCTTTCCAAAGACCCAGGACTATTTATGAGGAAAGGGTTCTCCTTATGTCTCTCTTAAATGACTAATACTTAGTTTTAAACAGTGGTTCCAACTTCTCCGAAAGCTTGTGTGCTTCCAATTAAACCTGTTGAGCTATAACCTGGTGTTGTGGTTTTTAAGTTTGTAATTCCTGATGAAGGGCTTTTGCCTGAAACGTTGATTCTCCTGTTCCTCGGATGCTGCCTGACCTGCTTTTCCAGCACGACACTCTCTACTCTAATCTCCAGTATCTGCAGTGCTCATTTTTGCCAAATTTATTTGCCTGTCTATCGTCATGTCTTCAGCAAATTTAGCAACCATATATTAGTTCCTTCATCCAAGACATTTCTATCAATTGAATGAAACAGCATTGATCGCTGTGGCACACCACCCACTGGATCTTGCCAAACAGAAAAATACCCATCGATGCCTACTCTGAAATTCCTGTCAACTAACCATTATTATGTTAATGCCTGCACAATGATCATCTATTTTCCACAATAACTTGTGATGTGGCACCTTATCAAATGCCTTTTGGAAATTTAAGTATAGCATATCTACCTTTTTATCCACAGCATGTGTTACTTCTCCAAAGATGTCCAATAAATTGGCTAAACATAGAACATAGAAGAATACAGCGCAGTACAGGCCCTTCGGCCCTCGATGTTGTGCTGATCCAAGCCCACCTAACCTACACTCGTCCACTATCCTCCATATGCCTATCCAATGCCCGCTTAAATGCCCATAATGAGGGAGAGTCCACCACTGCTACTGGCAGGGCATTCCCCTTCACAAAGCCACGCTGATCCTGCTAATTACCTTGATTTTGTTTTCTAAGTGCCCAGCTATGACATCTTTAATAATAGCTTTTAACATTTTCCCTATAATAGATGCTAATCTAATTGTCCTGTAGTTTCCTGCTTTCTGTCTCCCTCTTGTTTTGAATAAAGGAATTACAGTCTCTATTTTTTTTCTCTAATGAAACTGTCCCTGAGTCTAGAGAATTCTTGACAATGCATCAAATATCTCACTACCCATTATTTTTAAGATCCTATGATAAAATCCATCAGGATCCAGGATTGTAAGCCTTCAGGCCTAGTGATAGTAAATTTCATGAATCATAGAGTCATAGAGGTATACAGCATGGAAACAGACCCTTCCATGCCGACCAGATATCCCAACCCAATCTGTCCCACCTGTCAGCACCCTGCCCATATCCCTCCAAACCCTTCCTATTCATATACCCATCCGAATGCCTTTTAAATGTTGCAATTGTACCAGCCTCCTCTACTTCCTCTGGCAGCTCATTCCATACACGTACCACCCTCTGCGTGAAAAAGTTGCCCCTTAGGTCTCTTTTATACCTTTCTACTCTCACCCTAAACCTATGCCCTCTAGTTCTGGACTCCCCGACCCCAGGGAAAAGACTTTGTCTATTTATCCTATCCATGCCCCTCATGATTTTGTAAACCTCTACAAGTCACCCCTCAGCCTCCGCTCCAGGGAAAACAGCCCCAGCCTGTTCAACCTCTCCCTATAGCTCAAATCCTCCAATCCTGGCAACATCCTTAAGTCTTTTCTGACCCCTTTCAAGTTTCACAACACCCTTCCGATAGGAAGAAAACCAGAATTGCATGCAATATTCCAACACTGGCCTAACCAATGTCCTGTTCAGCCGCAACATGGCCTCCCAACTCCTGTACTCAATATTCTGACCAAGAAAGGAAAGCATACCAAACGCCGCCTTCACTATCCTAGTGATTCAACTTTCAAGGAGTTATGAGCCTGCGCTCCAAGTCTTTGTTCAGCAACACTCCCTAGGACCTTACCATTAAGTGTATAAGTCCTGCTAAGATTTGATTTCCCAAAATGCAGCACCTCGCATTTATCTAAATTAAACTCCATCTGCCACTTCTCAGCCCATTGGCTGATGTGATCAACATCCCTTTTTAATCTGAGATAACCTTCTTCGCTGTCCACTACACCTCCAATTTTGGTGTCATCGGCAAACTTACTAACTATACCTCTTATGCATACATCCAGATCATTTATATAAATGACGAAAAGTAGAGGACCCAGCACCGATCCTTGTGGCACTCCACTGGTCACAGGCCTCCATTCTGAAAAAACAACCCTCCACCACCACCCTCTGTCCTCTACCTTTGAACCAGTTCTGTATCCAAATGACTAGTTCTCCCTGTATTCCGTGAGATCTAACCTTGCTAACCAGTCTCCCATGGGGAACCTTGTCGAACACTTACTGAAGTCCATATAGATCACATCTACCACTCTGCCCTCATCAATTGTCTTTGTTGCTTCTTCAAAAAACTCAATCAAGTTTATGAGACATGATTTTCCACTCACAAAGCCATGTTGACTATACCTAATCAATCCTTGCCTTTCCAAATACATGTGCATCCTGTCCCTCAGGATTCCCTCCAACAACTTGCCCACCACTGACGTCAGGCTCACTGGTCTATTGTTCCCTGGCTTGTCCTTACTACCCTTCTTAAACAGTGGCACCACATTAGCCAACCTCCAGTCTTCCGGCACCTCACCTGTGACTATCAATGATACAAATATCTCAGCAAGAGTCCCAGCAATCACTTCCCACAGAGTTCTAGGGTACACCTGATCGGGTCCTTGGGATTTATCCACCTCTATGCGTTTCACGACATCCAGCAGTTCTCTGCAATATGGACATTTTTCAAGATGTCACCATCTATTTCCCTACATTCTATATATTCCATGTCCTTCTCCACAGTAAATACTGATGCAAAATACTCACTTAGTATGTCCCCCATTTTCTGTGGCTCCACACAAAGGCCGCCTTGCTGATTTCTGAGGGGCCCTATTCTCTCCCTAGCTACCCTTTTGTCCTTAATGTATTTGTAAAAACTCTTTGAAATCTATTTGCCAAAGCTTTCTCATATCCCCTCCTTGCTCTCCTAAATTCCCTCTTAAGTCTACTCCTACTGCCTTTATACTCTTATAAGGATTCATTTGATCTATCCTGTCTGTACCTGACATATGCTTCCTCCTTTTTCTTAACTAAACCCTCAATTTCTTTAGTCATCCAGCATTCCTTATACCTACCAGCCTTTCCTTTCACCCTGACAGGAATGTGTTCCTGCCTACTTTCCATTTCCTAATTTACAGTGAATTCTGAAATATTGCTTGTATCCTCTATAGTGAAGACTGACACAAAATGAACTGCATACGTTCCTCACCATTTCCACCAAAAGTCTTTCTTCAGCTGTGAGTGTTGGAGATTTGTTGAACAATGGAAAATATGAATACTGAGCCCAACAGTAACCTCAGTCAGTTCTCGCAGTCCCATTGCCGACAAAGCTTCATTGATCAGGAGCAGAAGCCTTGTCATACTGAAACGAACTTCAGCACTCCCATTGCTACCAGTCTTGAAGTTGGGTGACTCCGAACAGGAATCATACTCATAACCTTTGAGGCATTGGAGTTCAATCTTTGGGTTGAGATGTTAAGTCACAGCCCCATTCGGACTCTTTGCTGGTGTTGAAAAGATCCCATGCCAATACCATTCCCTATACCCTATACATTAATCTCTCAGTTAATATTGCCAAACACATTTTCTAAATTATATTGATACTTGTGGAGTCCTACTGAGAATAAATTGCCTGATGCATTTCTTATAACGTGATAGTTATTATACCAATAAGTAACTGGCTGTAATGTACTTGGGCACATCCACAGGTCATGAAAGACACTATAGACATGCAAGTTTTTATATGACTCAGTACTTGAAAGGGGTCAATTTCTCTCTCCCCTTCTCCTCAAGACTAATTTGTTAGATATGATTAACACTCTATTTTAAGTCTTTACTGAATATTTCATCTGCAATTATTTTTCTGTATTGATGTCAGTGCTGTCGATTTAACTTCCCGAAGCCTGTGCAAATATCCGTACCGTGGAATTTTAAGTCAGGAATTGGAATTGCTACTGCTTGAGGCTCATTTTACCCTTTTAGAATTACTTGCCCATCAGACATTGGTAAATGAGGATTTGGTTTCTAAAAGATGCCAGGCTTTGTCTGCACTGATAAAAAATACCAACCTTCAAACCAATGCAGAACTTCAAGAGATGCAACGAACGGTATGAAACCAAGAATTACTGTTATTCAGTGTTGGATATTGACAATCAAATATTGATTAAGTGGCACTCCGATTAATCATTCGATCTTAGTGTTTTCTTTCTATTGTACTCATTTGTGATTTCATCATTAATCTTTTATGTTTTAGAGATGTAAAAGTAATAACAAAGACATTATTTTCCTGCTACTGTACCTTTCTGCTTACATAAATAATTTAATTTGTTAATCTTGATCTATTCCTACATTGTAGACGCATTGTCATTCTCAATATAACTGTAAGATTTAATAATTTCTGTTTTCAAAAGAGACTCTAAATGGACACTCTTAAGATTATCGTGTATGCATCCATTATAGATTTCCCTTCAAAAATCTGTTGTTTCTGTTTTCAACCTATCCCCATTTATCTCTCTCTTAACTGAACTGAACTGAACTGAAATGAACAGGCAATCTACTTCCTGGCCTCTGTCAATAATATTCAGTGACAGTGCAGAATGGCCTCTATAGTGTGACTTCTGTTCAATTTTCTCAACTACTTGCAAAGAACTGAATATACTATTATCATCTTTTCCTTGACAACCACATTCCCTGAGATCTGGAACTGGCTTTGTGAGGAAGGCAAATTTATATTGCATTATTCCATTGTTCGGCATTTGTGACATTAGATTGAAATATTGCTTTCTAAAGCCATTACCCATCTGATGTTTCCATTCTGGTGTGATGCTTAGTTGTAATGATTATTTTACTAGCAATTTCCTATTGTTGAAAGTCAGTTTCCTCAACTAACATTATAATATTGCGAACCTGAACCGTCTATTATACGAGTGGATGAGTTGCCACTAAAGACTGAAGTTGCTTCTTGAAGCGTCCACCTTTGAGATCCCGGTGATGAGCTGTGAAATCAATTATCAAGGAAGCAATAGCAGCACATTTGGAAAATCATTATCTAATCATGCTGAGTTGACATGGCACCATGAAAGGGAAATTGTGTCTGACTAATTTATAGAGTCATAGAGATGTACAGCATGAAAACAGACCCTTCGGTACAACCCATCTATGCTGACCGGATATCCCAACCCAATCTAGTCCCACCTGCCAGCACCCAGCCCATATCGCTCCAAACCCTTCCTATTCATATACCCATCCAGATGACTTTTAAATGTTGCAATTGTACCAGCCTCCACCATATCCTCTGGCAGCTCATTCCATACACGTACCACCCTCTGCATGAAAAGGTTGCCCCTTAGGTCTCTTTTATCTTTCCCCTCCCACCCTAAACCTATGTCCTCTAGTTCTGGACTCCCCGACCCCAGGGAAAATACTTTGTCTATTTATCCTATCCATGCCCCTCATGATTTTGTAAACTTCTATAAGGTCACCCCTCAGCCTTCGACGCTTAATTTATTTGAGTTTTTTTTTAGGATGTCCCACCCAGAGTTGGTAGAGGGGAACCGGTGTGTGTGTTGTATTTGGACTTCAAGAGGGCATTTGACAAGGGACCTCACAAGAGGTTAATTCATAAGACCCATTGGTGTTTGGGGTAGTATAATGGTATGGATAGAAAATTAGCTAAGGGGCAGGAAGCAGTGAATGGTCATAAGGGGTTATTTTTCAGGTTGACACAGGGATCAGTGTTGAGATTGCAAATGTTAGCAAAACATGTGAATGGCCTGGAGGAAGCAAACGTATGTACTGCAGCCACAGCAAACAAAAGCTGCATGATTCAATAAAACACGTTTCAGGACATGACCATATAATGGTTGTTACCTCAAAAATTAGAAACAATAGCATCATGGTCTCATTGGAGTTTCGAAGAGTGAAAGGTAATTTCAGTAAATCTTATTAGATTCCTAAGGGGCTTGACAGGGTAAATGCTGAGAGGATGTTCCCCCTCATGGGAGAGTCTAGGACCAGACGATATAGCCTCAATAAAGGGAAGCCAATTTCATACTGAGATGAGGAGGAATTTCTTCGTTCAGGGAGTTGAGTCTTTGGAATTCCTTACCACAGAGAGCTGTGGGGTGGAGGCAGAGTCACTCTGTATATTTAAGACTGGGATGCATTCTTGCTCAGGAGAGAAATCAAGGGATGTGGGGAAAAGGCGGGAAAGTGAACCTGAGGAATATTGGATCAGCCATGATCCTATTGAATGGCACAGCAGACTCTAAAAACCAAGCGGCTGCCTTCTGTTCCTATTTCTTGTGGTCTTAAATAGTTACATCAGCCTCACCACTCAGCTGTTTTTTAAGTTTGTGATGTTGCTGGCATTTTTCCTCAATGACAAATCAATCCCTCTTTTCGTAGGTGTGCCAATTAAGAGTTGAAACAACACCATGCAACGGTAATGCTCTGTATATGCTTGGCTTGGCATTCATGGCTGAATATGACAGTGAGCCCACAAAAGATAAAAAAGTTCTCCTTGAAGATGCCTGCCTTTGTTTTCGAGCCAGCATCACCCTGGAAAACAAACCAGTCGTTGGAACACCACCAGTGGAACTGACTAGTAAGTGAACTGGTTCTGCACACCCATCTGTTTTTAAATAATGGGAAAAACATACACTGTGAGCCCAGTGAAGTAAGAAAGCAGGAACCAGAACTTATACCTCTAAAAGTAAGTGCATGGGTTTCCCTTAAAAGTGCATTTATGGGGGGATCCAAGATGGCGGTGACTTAGGAAGAGCGCATTGCAGAGCTCCACACTGCATCACAAGCAGAACGAACTTCTAACCTTCCCAACCCGGACCATTGCATTATCCTGGGACTCTGGAAAGGTCAGAGTCCCAGGAGACTGTGAAAAATTAACTTATCTGCGTTTTTGCCGTCCAGAGATGCCGAAGAAGGGAGGTGGAGCGTCTGAGGCGGCCCACGGCTCAGCCTGCAGGATCCTCGGACTCTATTTCCTACCAGGCCCTGGTGAAGGAGCTCACAAAATCTCTCTATGTTGGGGAAGCAGATAGAGATCGGGACCAGCTTCTCCTCTATCATGCTGTAGAAGCATAAACAGCAGCTGGGAGACCTAGGAAAAAAGGGCGGATGAGTTAGGAGAGGGTCACAGTGGTGGAAGCTGATGCCAGTTCCTCCAAGGATAGGATCCAAGCCCTGGGGAGGCAGGTCCGTAGTTTGCATGATGGCGTTGAGAACAGGGGCAGAAGAAATATTAGGATTGTCGGTCTGCCGGAGGGTCAGGAAGGTGAGTGGCTGGTGGAACTTATTGAGGACTGGTTGCTGAAATTCCTTAACTTGGAGGCTGGCGTGAGAGGCTTGAAGATTGAGAGGGTTCACCGAGTCACGGCATGGAGGTCAGGTCTGGGTCAACATCCTCGTCCTCTCCTGGTGCAGTTTCATCACTTTAGAGATAAGGAGAGAGTTGTGGAAGTTTCCAGAATCCAGGGGAAGGATCCGAAGGCCCTTCTTTACGAGGGCTCTAAGATCATGTTCTTCCAGGACCTCTCAGCGGTGGTGATCCAGAAACAAAACTCCTATGACGGTGTCAAGAGAAGACTGAGGGAGCTTGGGATCCAGTACACTCTGAGGTATCTGGCAGTGCTTCGGATCACCTTAGATGGGCGGCACGATGGCACAGTGGTTAGCACTGCTGCCTCACAGCGCCAGAGACCCGGGTTCAATTCCCGCCTCAGGCGACTGACTGTGTGGAGTTTGCACGTTCTCCCCGTGTCTGCGTGGGTTTCCTCCGGGTGCTCCGGTTTCCTCCCACAGTCCAAAGATGTGCAGGATCAGGTGAATTAGCCATACTAAATTGCCCGTAGTGTTAGGTAAGGGGTAAATGTGGGGGTATGGGGTGGGTTTCGCTTCGGCGGGTCGGTGTGGACTTGTTGGGCCGAAGGGCCTGTTTCCACACTGTAATCTAATCTAATCTAATCTAGATGGATCCGTACATCTCGTTGACACGTCCGAGAAGGCAAGAGACTTGGTGGACAAATTAATCTAATCAGAACGATTTAGTATGTGCAAGTAGACATGTTGTTTGGGTATGTCTTTTTTTTAAAAAACAAAGCAAGTCAGGTTGGATCTTTCTTTTCCTATGTTTGGCGGCAGTTGAGATGTGTACTTTCAATTTCTAAGTTATACCAAAGGATGGTTGGGGTATTTACCCCTTTTTTCTTTTTTTCTTTATTCATATTGCTATTCCATGTTGTATTTACTTCCTTTTCTGCTTGTGTTTGTGGTACAGCTCTAGCTAGGAGGAGGGAAAATGGTTGGGATGGTTAGATGCCTAATTACGGGCAGTTTGGGATGAGTAGTTGTCCCCTTTGGGCAGGAGGTGAGTTCCCCTATTCAGCGCTGTTGGTGCTTTGTGTTGGTCTGTTCTTTTGGTTCTTGTTGTGTACAATCTTTGAAAGCTTTGTAGGTTTGTCAACTGTAGTGGTTTTAGTTTGTTGTTTTTATATTTGATGGATTATGTGACACGAAGGCTCAGCGATTTGTGGTTCAAGTTCCTCCTCTCTGGAATTTAAATGTTACTGCAGAAGGCTTTGGCTAATGACTTGATTAAGTGGTGTACCTGGAATATCAAGAAGAGCCACTCACTGTTTAAGAGGAAGAACGTACTTTTGAGTCTTAGAAAGAAGGTGGATATTGCTTTGTTACAGGAGACACACTTGGATGATAGGGGGAATTTGAAACTACCGCAGAATGGCTTTGATCGGGTTTACTTTTCAACTTTTAATACCAGAAGTAAGGGAGTGGCTGTGTTGGTTAGGAGGGATCTCCCATTTAAGTTACTAAAATATGTTAAACACACACACAGGAGCTTTGTAATTCTCAAAGCCCTGAAAAATGGAGAAGAATATGGAGTTTTAAATGGTTATTGCCCTCCAGCTCATCCATTTTTGATAGATTCGTTTTCTAAACTGATCAGTCTCGAGTCCCAGCATATTATTACAGGGGGAGATTTTAACTGTCTCATGGATCCCACCGTAGACAGGCTGACCAAAGGCCCCTCGATACCCTCTGTAAAAACTATGTGGATATGTGTGTGGAGTTAGGGTTGGTGGACGTCTGGAGGCGTCTCCACTCTACAGGCAGGGATTTAACTTTTTGTTTTCCAATCCACACAGATGTCACACCAGGATTGATTTATTTTTCTGACCCCTGGGCTTGGTGGCATCTTGTGCGATTGGTAATATTACCATCTCCAATCATGCTCCAGTGTACCTGTTGGTTAAGACTAAGGATGCTATAGTGGGCCTGAGGCACTGTCAAATGGATCCCTTTATCCTTAAGAATAATAGGCTTGTGGAGTATTTCTCGAGGGAATTTCAGGCGTTCCGAGATAATAACTCAGGCTTGGTTAGTAGCCTGTCCGTCCTTTGAGAAACTGC
This sequence comes from Chiloscyllium plagiosum, assembly GCF_004010195.1. Taxonomy (NCBI): domain Eukaryota; kingdom Metazoa; phylum Chordata; class Chondrichthyes; order Orectolobiformes; family Hemiscylliidae; genus Chiloscyllium; species Chiloscyllium plagiosum. Next base: position 102,675,914 of record NC_057718.1, on the reverse strand, counting down.
CAAAGTTTATGCCAGGGGGTTAGTTATTTCCTACTCTGCCTGTAGGAAGTGGCAGAAGGGCGAGCAGCAACAACTCGAAGCACGGTTGAAGGCAGCCGAGCAGGCTTACTTTGACAGGGCCTCGTTGGTCAAGCTACAGAGGATTACGGCACTGCAGTCTGCATTGAATTCTGTGCTCATGGAGACAGCAAGAAGGAGCCTACTTTTGCAAGACAGAGGTTATATGAGCATGGTGACAGACCTGGCAAGTACCTAGCGTATCTCGCCAGGAAAAGGAGCGCCCCTCAAGCCATTACAGCAAATAGGGAAGGGTCTGGGAACCTAACATGTGATTCCAAAAAGATTAATGCGGCATTCCTGAGATTTTACTCTGAATTATTCCAATCTGAGGATTGTAAGGAGGGACGGGCCAAAATGGAATCCTTTTATAAGGATCTGGAGCTCTCGGGCGTGACCCCTGACAAGAGTCCTTTCTCAATGCCCCCTTATCAGAGCAAGAGGTGCAGGAGGCTGTGAAGCAGCTTCAGAGTGGGAAGGCGTCTGGTTCTGATGGACTTCCCAGTGAATTCTATAAGGAATTTATAAACATAGTATCAGGCCCGATGCTCAATATGTTTAATGACTATACAGCCGTGATCATCTCTTGCATCTGTAAGAGAAGTCAATATTTTGCTTATTCTTAAGAAAGGGAAGGTCCCGGAGGACTGTGCTTCGTACAGACCCATCTCACTCTTAAATGTGGACTTAGAGGATTTTAAAGACTCTTGTATTAAGGCTGGAGACTGTGTTACTTCCTATTATTAAAGAGGACCAGACAGCCTTCGTAAAGGACTGCAGATCCTCCAATAATGTAATTCAAGCATGTCAACAACAGTCAATACAGGGATTGGTGATTTCTCTAGATGCAGAGAAGGCCTTTTTCTTTGTATTGTTTTGTTTTGTTTTGTTGGAATACTTTTTAAAAATCTATTTTTTTCAATAAAAATATATTCTTTAAAAAAGCGCATTTATTATTTTAAGGCAGCTAGTTTACTCCCCTCAAGGTTCCTAGGAAGCAATGAAGTAAATGAGTGATTCATTTGTTTTTTTGATGGGGTCAATTGAAGGATAATTAATGGCAAAGTTGCCAAGAGAACTCCTCTCCGTTCCTTCCATTAGTAACATAGCATCTGTTAAGGAAATCTGAATGAGATATGCCTCATTTTAAATTTTCACCCAAGAATGAACTCCAGCAATGGATGCAGCATCCCTTGGTATTGTACTCAAGCGGCAACCTATGCATACTATAGGCTTTCTACATAAATCTGAGTTGTTGTGTCGCCATCGTCTTACCAGACCATAGTGGCTGCTCTCATTAGAGAAAAGTGACTGGTGGTGATTTAACCTGAGGGCCACCAGACATCAGCCAAGGGACGAGGCTGAGAAGGAACGTCCCTCATGGTGGTCTCAAACCAGTGAGGGGAATTGAACCCATGCTGTTCACATCACACTGCTCTATAAACCAACAATCCAGCCAACTGAGCTAAACCAATTCCCATAAATCTGAGTACGGGAGCTCAAATACATAACTTCCAGTCATACTACCTATGCGAATTGTCTGTGTTGGAGTTGAAAAATGCTGAGTAACTTTAGCATTAAATAGCTCTTCATTGCCTACTCTGCAAATTCCACAACAACACCTTCAATTATTTAAAGTTGCTATACTGAAAGTAGCGGGGGAGATAGGGGGCACTGTTAACTCAGTTCTGTAGATTGGGTATTGTGAATCTGGTTAAAGCTATCAATTCAGGTTCAATTCCTGATCTCCATGAGCACAGAATTCAATGCATATGGGACTTGCCTCTGTATGGGACTTGCCTCTGTGCCCTGCCACTGAAAATGGAGGACAATGACACAAACTGACAGGAACAACCAACTCACTGTTCTCTCTCGGTACCTTTTCCTGCCATTGCAAGGAGTGCAAAACCTGCACCCACACGTCCCCCTCACCTCCATCCAAGGCCCCAAAGGATCCTTCCACATCCAGCAGAGATTGACCTGTACTTACACCCATGTCATCTACTGCATCTGTTGAACCCGATGTGGTCTCCTTCACATTGGGGAGACAGGACGCTAACTTGTGGATTGTTTCAGAGCCCATCTCTGGGACACCCGCACTAACCAACCCCACCACTCTATGGCTGAACACTTTAACTGCCCCTCCCACTCCGCCAAGGACATGCAGATCCTGAACTTCCTCCAGCGCCAAACCCTTACCACCCGACGCCTGGAGGAAGAACGCCTCATCTTCCGCCTTGGGAGTCTCCAACCACATGGGATCAATATGGATTTCACCACTTTCCCCAACCCCACCCCGGCCACTTGATCCCACTCCCAACCTTCCAACTCGGCATCACCCTCTTGAACTGTCCCACCTGTCCATTTTCCTTCCCACCTATCTGCTCCACCCTCCTCTCTGATCTATCACCTCCCCCACCTTCATCTAGCTATCGCATTCCCAGCTGCCTTTTCCCCCCCAGCCCACCCTCTTCCCATTTATCTCTCAGCCCCCTTTGCTCACAAGCCTCATTCCTGAAGAAGGGCATATGCCTGAAATATCGATTCTCCTGCTTCTTAGGTGCTGCCTGACAGGCTGTGCTTTTCCAGCACCACACTCTTCAACTCAGAATAAGGGGCAGGCCATTTAAGACAGATGAGGAATTTCTTCATTCAGTAGGTGGTGAATCTTTGGAATTCTGTTCTTCAGAGGATTGTGTAGGCTCAATCATTAACTGTGTTCAAGACAGAAACTGAGGTTTGTGCACATTGATGTATGGTACAGGATAACTGTATTGAAGTAAAAGACCAGCCATGATTTCATTGAGGCTTAAGGGGCCAACTGGCCACCTCCATTTTTTTATGTTCTTATAAATTAATGCATAGATCTATGTGTTCTACAGTTTCTCTGATTGAAAAGAATGAGAAGCCTAGGAAATGATAGATTGTATGTCGAGTAGTGTTATCATCTTTCATAGATCTGGGTATTTTTATTTCTCTCTTATTTCAGAACAGAAATGGTGGCGGGATTGGAAAATGGACGAGTCCCTCAAAGCTCAGCAGCAGCAGCAGCAGCACCAGCACCAGCAACAGCAACAGCAGCAGCAGCAACAGGCACTGAAAGGTGCAGCATCAGCAGCTCCTGCTCCTCCAAAAGGTGGAGCAGCCAGGGGCAGGGCCACTGCCACAAAAGGACCTGCAGTAGCCTCTCCTCAAAAAGCTGCCAACGCACCCCGTGGTGCAGCTGCAGCTGCGAGAGGGGGCAGGTAACTAATTTCTGTATCATTTGATCTAACTTTAAAATCTTACAAATACAATACTATTTAAAGGGAACTATTGCTTCTTCCTGCCAAAACATATGCAAAAATAATATAAACATGATTTAAAAATTAGCACAGATTTTCCAATAATTAATCTATTTAGGAGTTAATAATGAAATGGCCCTAACCTCAATCACCGAAGCACATTGCTAGCATTGCTTGAAGGAGGAGTAACCAAATGGATTTAGTGTTTCCAATTTATACTGACTACACGAAGAATCAACAAAACACTTTAAACTCATTCGTCACATTCAGATATGAATTTCCTTTCCTTTACATAAGAACTTGAGCCTGTTCAACTAATTAGTATGATCACGGCTGATCACATCTCAGCTTCAGCTCCACTTTCCTGCCCTCTATAACCCTTTAACCACAGCAAATTAAATATCATTCCACCTCCTCCTTAAATTTATTCAGTGTTCCAGCATCCACTGCACTGTGAGGTAATAAATTCCACAGATTCATAACTCTTCAGGAGAAGTAATTTACCACCTCTGTTTTAAATCTGCTATCCCTTAGCATAAAACTATGACTCAGTGTAAGAGTAATATAGCTATTCTCATTCTTACACCCTTTCCCCACATTTCTGAAAACTGTTTTTTTTGTTCAAATGCTTATCCAGTTCCCTTCTGAATTTCATAAGTGAATTTACCTCAACCACCTGCTCAGACAGTATATTCTAGATCCTAACATTCACTGATTGAAAATGTATTTTCCTCAAGTCATCTTTTGTTCTTTCCCATTCACCAGTCATTGGCCTCTGGTTTTCAACCCATTTGCTAAAGCTTAATACCTTGATCAAATCTCCTCACTGAGAGGAGAACAGTCTCATCTTCTCCAGTGTGTTTAACATAACTGGTTCCAGCGGTGGGAGATTTCATTCTCATCAATTCACCCCAGGGAAAAGACTTTGTCTATTTATCCTAACCATGCCCCTCATTATTTTGTAAACCTCTATAAGGTCACCCCTCAACCTCCGACGCTCCAGTGAAAACAGCCCCAGCCTATTCAGCCTCTCCCTATAGCTCAAATCCTCCAACTCTGGCAACATTCTTGTAAATCTTTTCTGAACCCTTTCAGATTTCACTACATCTTTCCGATAGGAAGGAGACCAGAATTGCATGCAATATTCAACAGTGGCCTATCTAATGTCCTGTACAGCCACAACATGACCTCCCAACTCCAGGACTCAATACTCTGGCCAGTAAAGGAAAGCATACCAAACGCCGCCTTCACTATCCTATCTACCTGCGACTCCACTTTCAAGGAGCTATGAACTTGCACTCCACACACACGGGGTGGTACGTGTATGGAATGAGCTACCAGAGGAGGTGGTAGAGGCTGGTACAATTGCAACATTTAAAAGGCATTTGGATGAGTATACGAATAGGAAGGGTTTGGAGGGATATGGGCCGGGTGCTGGCAGGTGGGTGTAGATTGGGATGGGATATCTGGTCAGCATGGATGGGTTGGACTGAAGGGTCTGTTTCCGTTCTGTACATCTCTGACTCTATGATTCTTTTTCTGGTGCACAGAATTAGACACAGTGCTTCAGTAGAGGCTGAACCAGCATTTCATAAAGGTTCATCAATACATCCTGATTTTGTACTTTCCCAACATTTTAATGTTACCCAACTGGGAGTGGTAGTCACTTCTGAGGAGAAACTGGCCAGTCTGCTCAATTAAGCTAGCATGAGGGGGCATGGCTTTAAATTGAGGGGTGATAGATATATGACAGATGTCAGAGTTGTTTCTGTACTCAGTAGTGGGGCGTGGAACGCACTGCCTGCAACAGTAGTAGACTCGCCAACTTTAAGGGTATTTAAATGATCATTGCAAAGACATATGGACGAAAATGGAATAGTGTAGGTTAGGTAGGCTTCAGATTGGTTTCACAGGTCGGCACAACATCAAGGGCTGAAGGGCCTGTACTGTACTGTAATGTTCCAAGCCATGATGTGGAGGTGCCGGTGTTGGACTGAGTTGGGCAAAGTCAGAAGCCACATGACACCTGGCTATGGTACACCAGGTTTATTTGAAATCATGAGCTTTTGGAGTGCTGCCCCTTCCTCAGGTAAATCTTTGCTAGAGTTTATGCTCCACGCTACTCTCCATCTACCTCATCTTGAATTTTATTTTCCTGAGATTAGCTAAAGGTTTTTATTCACCAACCCCATTATTTACTCAGGAATTCCGCAAGATGAGAGTCGCTTATGGAAATATGAAAAAGGTTGATTTGAGATTTTTTAAAAGCTTGTGTGTATTTTGTTTTACTATGATTGTGAAATAAATGTTGCATGTAGTGTTGACGTGACAGTAATCAGAGCATTTTGCATTTTCCACCAGGGGACGTGCTGCTGCCAAGCCTATGACTCCTACAAGACAACCTGAAAAACCAGCTGGAAAAGATGCAGTCCCCGGCACCTGTAAGAAGCAGAGCTCTAAAAGTCTCATACCCGTAGCTATCTCTGTCATCTCAATTACAAACCAGATATGTTCTCTTGTATTGCCTGGCAGAGCTCATGTTGAAAAGAAAATATATTTCCTGCTCTGACCAGACAGGCATATTTGATGTGTGCACTTCTTATCATGTAGTGCTTTTAATTTTCAGATCTCAGGCAATGGGAAAAGTTTGAATCTTTGGTTAAATATGGATTGGTTTTGGAGATTCTAAAGTCATGGATATCAAAATCCAAGCTAAAAATGATTCAGCAGAAAAAAAGGGACTCTGCCAAACATCCAGTAGTCCACTCCCCAGCTCCTTCCTTGCATCACTGGCATTTTTTCCCCTTCAAATATATGTTGAATTATTTCACCACCCTTTCAGTCAGTGAATCCCAGATCAGAATAAGTAGCTGAAAAAAATTCTTTGCCCTCATGTAACCTCTGGATTTTTTTCTGTTCATTTTAAATCTTGCCATCGGATTGATTACCCTTCTGGTGACAATTCCTCCTTCCACACTTTACCAAAATACTTCATGATTTTGTACAGCTCTATCAAATTTCCTCTTGGCTTCCACTGTCTTACCTAAACCAGTCCAATGAAGGCTGTCATCACCACTTTGCCAATCCAAGAGCACATCTATTTGTTATTCATCCCAGGATGTGGGTGGCACTCATTAGATCAGCATTTATTATCCTCGAGAAAGTGGTGGTGAGCTGCTTTCTTGACTTGTGCAGGCTACATGGTGTAGGAACAGCCACAGTGCTGTTGGGTGAGAGTTCCAGGATTTTGACCCAGCATTTGTTAAAGAACAGTGATACAGTCCAAAGCCTGGATGGAATGTGGTTAAGAGGGGAATTTCCTGCTGGCGTTATTTCCATGAATCTGCTGCCCTACACAGTGATGGAGGTCATGGTGCTGTCTAAGGAGCTGTGAGATTTTTGTTACTACTGTGAAGGAAGTGAATGTTGAAGATTATGGATGGAGTACTGATCAAGTCGTCTGCTTTGTCCTGGATAATGTTGGCTTCTTAAGTGCTATTGGAGATGCATTCATCAGAAAATTGGAGAGAATTCCACTACACTCCTGATTTGTGCCTTGTAGATGATGAACAGATACTGGGGAATCAAGAGGTGAGTTACTCACTGCAGAATCTCCAGCCTTTGACCTGCTCCTGAGGCCTAAGTACTTTATAAGGCTAATCTAGTTCAGTTTCTAGCCAGTGGTCAGCTCTCCCCAGGATATTAAGAATGGGGGATTCAGCAGCTGTAATGGTACTGAATGCCATGTGGAGAGGTTGGACTCTCTATTGCTTTGTATGGCATGAATATTTCTTGCCATTTATCAGTACAACCCTGGATGTTTCCAGGTCTTATTGCATTTCAACACAGCATACTTCAGTATCTGATGTGTTACAAATGGTGCTGAACACTGTGCGAACACTAGTAAACATTTCTACTTCTAAAGCTTATGATGCAGAGAAATTCTTGATGAAACAGCTGAAGAAGGATGGGTACAGGACACTACCCCGAGCAACTGCTGCAGAGTTGCCCTGTGCTGAGATGATTGACCTCCAACAACCATAGCTGTCTTCCTTTGAGCCAAGTATGAATCCAACCAGCAGATAGTTTTCCCTTTGACTCCAGTTTTGCTAAGACTCCTTGATGCCACGATGAGTCAAATGCTGCTGCCTTGATGTCAAGGGAACTCTCTTCTCCCCCTTGACTACAGCTCTTTTGAATGTGTTTGAACTAAGGCTATAATGAGGTGAGGAACTGAGTGGGTCTAGCAGAACCCAAACTGAGTGTCAGTGAGCAGGTCATTGCGAGTAAGTGCCAATTATTAGATTCTCTACGATGTGGAAACAGGTCCTTCGGCCCAACAAGTCCACACTGACCCGCCCAGACGCACACCCCCCTCTGACTAATGCACCTAACATTATGGACAATTTAGCACAGCTCATTCACCTGAGCTGCACATCTTTGGACTGTGGGGGGAAACCAGAGAACCCAGAGAGAAAACCCACGCAGACACTGGGATAATGTGCAAACTCCACACACACAGTCGCCCGAGGCTGGAATCGAACCTGGGACCCTGGTGCTGAGAGGCAGCAGTGCTAACCACTGAGCCACCGTGCCGCTCTGCCAGAAATTATTAGCACTGAAGACCACATCTTTCATAACTTTGCTGACGATGGAGATGGATGAAACTGCATTAGGCTAGGATTTGACCTGCTTTTTATGTATAGGATATTATCTGGGCAATTTTCCACTTTGTTAGGTATATGCCAGTGTTATAGCTGTACTGGAACAGCTTGGCTATAACTGATTAGTTCTGGAGCACCAGTCTTCAGTACCCTTGCTGGAATGTTGTCAGACCCACAACCATTGAAGTATTCAGTGCCTTCAATCATTATTTGATATCACGTGGAGTAAATTGAATTGTCTGAAGCCTTGTATTTGTAATGCTAGGGCCCACAGGAAATGGATCATCCTCTTGGCACTTCTGGTTGAAAATTGCTGCAGATGCTTCAGCCTTATTATTTGTACTGTTATGCTGGGCACTTCCATCATAGAGGATATTTGTGGAGCTTCCTTCTCCAGTGAGTGGCTTAATTGTCCACCATCATTCTTGACTCGATGTCACAAGACTGCCGAGCTTCGATCTAATTCATTGATTGTGGGATCACTTAGCTCTGTCGATCCCATGTTGTGTGCACTGCTTGACATGCAGGTAGTCCTGTTTTGTAGCTTCACCAGATTGATATGTCATTCTTTAGTGTGGCCAGTGATGCTCCTTACACGTCCTCCTGCACTATTTGTTGAATCGAGTTGACCCTGGCTTGATGGTAATGACCGAGTGGGGATTGTGCTACGCCAATTGGTTTGAGATTGTGGTTGGATACTGTTCCTCTGTTACTGATATCCAAGACACCAAATGAATATGCAGTCTTGAGTTGCTTGATCTGTTTGAAATCTATCCCATAAATTGAGTGGACAATCATAGAGTTATACAGCATGGTCTAATTGTACATGCCCACCAGATAATCTAAAAAGATCTAGGCACATTTGCCTGTGTTTGGTCCATATCCCTCTAAATCCTTCCTATTCATGTACCCATAAGATGCCTTTTAAATGTTTGTAATTGTACCAGCCTCCACCACATCCTCTAGCAGCTCAATCCATATGTGCACCATCCTCTGCATGAAAAAGTTGCTCTCAAGGTCCCTTAAAATCTTTCCCCTCTCACCTTAAACCTATGCAATCTAGTTTTGGACTCCACTGTCCTAGGAAAAAGACCTTGACTATTCACCGTATCCACGCCCCTCATGATTTTATAAACCCCTATAAGGCCACCTCTTAGCCTCCAAAAAAGCCCTAGCCTTTTCAGCCTCTCTCTATAGCTCAGACTCTCTAATCCCAGGGGTAAAAACAATGACTGCAGATGCTGGAAACCAGATTCTGGATCAGTGGTGCTAGAAGAGCACAGCAATTCAGGCAGCATCCGACGAGCAGCAAAATCGACGTTTCGGGCAAAAGCCCTTCATCAGAAATCCCAGTCTCTAATCCCAGTAACACCCTTGTCAATTTTTTCTGTACTCTTTCAAGTTTCACAACATCCTTCCTATTGAAGGGCAACCAGAGTTGAAGGTGGTATTCTAAAAGTGGCCTTACCAATGTCCGGTACAGCCACAACATTACATCACCATCAATATGAAGATAGGACGCCAACTGTAGAAGGACTGAAGTGGTCACTTCTACCAATGCTGATACGACCAGGGTGCACCTGCAGCAGTTAGATTGGTAATGATAGGGTGAACTACATTTGTCCTCTTATTGGTTCACTCAGCAATCTGCCACGGAGCCAGTCCAGCAGCTGTGTTCTTTAGGATACAACAAGCTGTAAGTGGTAGTGCTGCCGAGCCACTCTTGGTGATGGTTATTGAAGTCTCCCCACCAGAGTCTGGAGCCTTGCCACCCTCAGATCGATCCTCCAAGTGGTGGTCAATATGGAGTGGTACTGGTCCACCAGCCGAGGGAAGAGCGGCAGTAGGTGGTAATCAGCAGGATTCTTCTGTGCCTATGTTTGACACGGGTTCTGGAGCCAATTTGAAAGGCTTCCAGGACAACTTCATTTCAACTGTATATCATTGTGCTGTTGGTCTGTCCTGTCAGTGGAACATATCCAGAGCTGTGATGGTAGTGTCTAAAACATTGTCCGTAAGATATGTTTCTGTAAGAATGACTATTTCTGGCAATTGCTTAGGGAAAGATTCAGGAATATTCTAAAACAGTGGTATGTATCAAACTCTACAAATGTCCAAACATTTAAAATCCTAATTATGACATTTTGGGCATCTCATGTTTCTCCATTGGTCATCCTAATATTGACAAGTCTTTGTTTGAAGTAGATGCATTGCTTTAAAAAGCAGATCACAAAAACAGCTTGTATGATCAGAATGACAGTGTTTCCAAGGCAAATGCTATAAATATGAGAGGAAATAAACAAGAAAAGTTTGCAAACTACAGCAGGACAATCATCATTAGATAAAGAAGGGTGGGGATTGTAGGCATCAGACACAACCTGATAGATCATAGAACCCCAACAATGTGAAAGTAGGTCATTTGACCCATTGGGTCCACACCGGCCCCCTGACGAGCATCCCACCTGAACCCACCTTATCCCTGTATCCCTACATTTCCCATGGCCAATCCACCTAATTTGCACATCTTTGGATTGTGGGAGGAAACTGGAGCACCCAGAGGAAACCCCCACAGACACAGACAGAACGTGCAAACTCCACACAGTCAGTGACCCAAGGATGGAATTGAACCCGAGTCCTTGTGAGACAGCAGTGCTAACCACTGAGCCACCGTTCCGTTGTGCAGTATGTTCCATGCACATATGTAGTTTCACAATAATGACAAATCACTCCGAGAGCATTGTTAATTGGTTAAATAATAAATCACACCTGTTTAATCCTGTATTGTACTGTCACTTGAGTTCTACAGCTCTCACTATGAAGTGTAACCTGTATATCAGTACTGTGACCTATTGTTGCCTGGTACATCTGCACATTACCATTTTACTGCAATGGCTACTCTGTCATTGCAAATCACTTTCTCATTTCTAAAATTTCAAAATAAATAAGAGTGCTAATTCCACAGGTTTCTGTTCAAAAAGGCCAAAGGTTCTATTAATATTACAACTGCACCAGCCTTGTTCTGGCTTCCACAGCTTTCTGACCATTGTCAATCGCTGTTAAGATCTCCTTTATACAGTCCCACCGTGACAGTAAGAGAATCATACGGTCTCCTTTTTAAAAACCTAATCTTCTTTTTCAATGTTGTTACATAAATTATATCTGACTCATTAAAAGAGTGGACTTTAATTCTTTCAAAATGAAAGCTTGAATTGCTTCATTGGCAGTTTTTTTATTGAAATCAGACACCATAAAGGTATTAGATATTTTTAGAATAATTTTTCTTTAGGTTGCATTAAGTTCAAGCTGATAAATAACTTCTTTTTTCTCGTTTTCTTTTTGTAGCCACTGGTACTGGTCAGGGTGGTAAATCATCACCAATGCCCCCTGCCATAAACCCAGTTTCTTTTGCCTATCGCTTAGCACTGGCTCGTGCTTTGTCACGCTTGGATGAATTATCCGCTGAGGCCCAGAATTACTACAATGAAGTGATCAAAATGGCACCAGGGGTACTGCAAATTAATCCTTTGTATTTTCAATCATGTAATTTTCGGAGGTTTAATAGGCAACCAGTGCAGGATATTGGTTTGTCATTACCTACCAGCACTTATTTCTGCTGATCCTACAGTCCCTTGTGAGATACCTTTGTTTAAGTGGGCAGAGGTAGGGTCTATCACTGATCCTCATTCTCTTTTGAGTTTGCTTTGCTGTGAGTGTCCATACGATGTCTTTACTGCTCTGCCTGGAATCAGTGTGCGACTACGGTTGTTGGCTTCAGCTAGCTCAGATTCCACCCTGTAGTGTAGTGCAGTTAAATCTAAATAGCCTAATGGAATTATTTGATAAAGTTCGTAAAGAGAGAATGCATGTCATATGCATGGATTTGGTAAGCCCCTGTGTTAGAAAGTGTTTGCTGAAATGAAATTGCAGGCAATGTTGTAGTAGTGATGGGTCATTAATTGGGTTGAGATTTGGGATAATTGGAATATGTGCTGTAACCATGGATGTCAAGGCTCAAGTTTTTTTTTATTTTTGATGCTATTGTTTCTAATTCCCACAATATTTAAATGAGATTGCAATGCATTGGATTCATGCCAACATGAAAGCAGTCAACTACCCTGGATCTTACAGGCTGACTGTTTTTTGTGCCTTCATTTGACTCCTATCCTCACTTTTTTGAAAATGGGAGATGAGATATCTGCCATGAGATTCCTACAGAGTCACACTCACTTTAAAAGGACCGAGTGCTGAAAGCTAAGTCATAGAGCTGAGGGCAAAGATATGTTGGCATTTCAAGTAGTGTACTGGGAGCATGATTACCTCTGCATCCTATAATCTGTTTGTCCTTGTTTGTTATGATCTGCCTGTACTGCTCACAAAACAAAGCTTTTCACTGTACTTAGGTACACATGACCACAATAAATCAAATCAATTCATGGTTCCATGGTGGAAATCAAGTCTATATTCTCTGACTGCAGGCCTGAACCCCTGGGAATTGAATTAAGGTAGAGTGAGATTAGGGAGCAACTAGTCTGAAACTTCACAAACTTTATGCAATACAGCAAAATATTTGAATGTGAGATTAAGCAGTACAAAGATTGGACATGTCTGTATACAATGCAGATTTAAACATCTAACTGAATAAAGTGAAATGACCTTCTGGTTTTCAGGTCCATGATGCTTACATGGAATTAGCAGATCTTCTCCTCAAGACCAATCCCCTGCAAGCAGTGGACGTTTACAGCAAATTTCCTTTAAAACCCCTTAATTCACAAACATATGACGATGCCTTCATTACTGGAGAGATTGCTCGCCTGTTAATGAAGTATGAAAAGTACGATGACAAGCGCCTGGTGCCAAACCTGATTGCGTATGGGAGAGTAATGGGACTAGGTGCGTATAGGAACTACTGCGTCAGCAGAAATTAGTAACAGATTGACATCTTGGCAGCATGGACACTGTGACATGTCACTTTACATTAGAATGTCCTTTCTGCTAGAGCACCCAGTAGCATAATGGCCCACGTACAGTGGATGCTGCTAAATGAAAAACTTGTATCATATTTACTAGTTACTTCAACATTGCTCATATACTTGACAAAATGCAGTTTCAGCACGATATGCAGAGATAAGACAACCCATCCTGTTTTTTTTTGTTAGGGTTGGGGGTCGGGTAGAGGAGGAGATGATAATGGCTGGTAAAATTTAAATTCACTTAATAAAATCTGGAGTCAAAAGCTGGTCTCAGTAATGAAACCATCACAGATTTTGGTAAAAACCTATCTAGTTCATTAATGTCCTTTAGGGAAGGAAATCCTGACCCAGTCTGGCCTACATATAACTCCCGAACCACTGCAATGGGGTTGCCTCTGAAATGGCCTGGCAAATCACTCAGTTCAAGGACAGTTAAAGATTCTTGCCAGTGACACCCACATGACATTAAATAAAAAGAAATGTAGCAGTTTGGTTATGAAAAAATACATAGAATGGGTTTAATGAGAGGCAGTGCATTCTCTTATACTGTTACCTGATCCTCTGTTATAAAAGGAGCCATCGTTATTGTCTCAATCAGGTTTTATTAAATCTGTTAAAAATCACACAACACCAGGTTGTAGTCCAACAGGTTTATTTGGAAGCACTAGCTTTTGGAGCGCTGCTACTTCATCAGATGGTTGTGGAGTATAAAATTGTAAGACACAGAATTTATAGCAACATAAAGCTAGTGCTTCCAAATAAACCTGTTGGACTATAACCTGATGTTGTCTGATTTTTAACTTTATACGCCCCAGTTCAACACTGGCATCATCAAATCATTATTAAATCTGTGCATCTCCGAAAGCTAGGGGACATTTTACACAGAATTCTCTTCAACGCTACATTATGTAGATTGTTCCAGTGACATATCAGAAATAGCTCCAGAGAGGGCAATATGCCATCACTAAGTTACCCTTGGACTTACAAATGAACAGTCCATGACACTCATCCAGTTCCCTTAGAGCCAGCTCTCAGAGTGAACTGAGCCTCTGCCACTCTTGTTTTTTTTTCTACCGTTCTTGTTTATTTCTTTTTTCCTTCTCTTTTTCATTTTTTTCTTATTTTTGCAGGTGTGAGACACAGTGAAAGACACAATACGTACAAATCTTTACCATTCTTGTTTATATCTGTCAGCTAGAGCCAGATTTAACAGCCCCAGTTAGGGAACTCATTCCATGAGGGCCACCTGGCAGACCTTGAAACAAGATCACAATGGGAATAGTGGGTTAGACAGTAACATTTATCATTCAATACATCAAAAGGAAGAGAGAAAGTGAGGGCTGCAGATGCTGGAGATCAGAGCTGAAAATGTGTTGCTGGAAAAGCGCAGCAGGTCAGGCAGCATCCAAGGAACAGGAGAATCAACGTTTCGGGCATAAGCCCTTCTTCAGGAATGAGGAAAGTATGTCCAGCAGGCTAAGATAACAGGTAGGGAGGAGGGACTTGGGGGAGGGGCTTTGGAAATGCGATAGGTGGAGGGAGGTCAAGGTGAGGGTGATAGGCCGGAGTGGAGTGGGGGCGGAGAGGTCAGGAAGATGATTGCAGGTTAGGAAGGTGTTGCACCGCCTCAAACTCAGCACCGCCTTCCTAACCTGCAATCATCTTCCTGACCTCTCCGCTCCCACCCCACTCCGGCCTATCACCCTCACCTTGACCTCCCTCCACCTATCGCATTTCCAAAGTCCCTCCTCCCCACCTTTTATCTTAGCCTGCTGGACACACTTTTCTCATTCCTGAAGAAGGGCTTATGCCCGAAACGTCGATTCTCCTGTTCCTTGGATGCTGCCTGACCTGCTGCACTTTTCCAGCAACACATTTTCCGATCAAAAGGAAGAGTTCTGCATAAAATGGCTATTGCCAAGTTATATCAAAAGCATGATACACAGCAAATGGATTCATGCCACTAAGCATGCACGATTAGATTGAGACAGTTTGGCAGAATATAAGTTCTGAGGAGCACATGTTAAGATACTAAAGCTAAGATATGAAAATGTGAAAAACATTGTGTACCTGATCAGCAGGCAGGAATAATTAAAGTTTAACCTTTATCCATATTACAATTAAGAGAAAAGTCCAAAAAATTAAAACATACTTATGTGGATTCAGTTTGTATTAATAGTAACTTGTTACCGTAAGTCTGTGTCCTCTACGTAATATTTGCAATGCTTTGCAGCTTCCATCGATAATTACATTAACACCCTTGACCGGAAAATGAAGAACGAGATTTTGATGAAAGTCTACGCAGGAATCCATGATAAATCTATTGAAGATACAGAACTTCAAGCATTCTTCACTTTCAAACATTGGATATAGGATGCCTTGCTATTAGCAGTAAAGTGTCACAAATCCATAGTCTGCATAAAGATTTCAGGGTTAAAGGTTAACCTGTTGAATGGAATCATATGTTGTCAAAAGGTTTTGTCAATTGTGTTAAATTTTGTATCAGCCTAAACAAGCAGCAATTTTGTGTTTTCCTTCCGTTCATTTCACTAAACATTCTGTAGGTTTAAAATAGTTCTATGGTTTGCGTCATTGTTAGCATTTCTGAGGTAAATGTTTCTTAAGTAACAGACGCTGATTATAAGATGATGGGACTGTTTTACAGAACAACTTCCAGAATTAGAATTTGTTGGTTACTTACTCAACTGGATAATTTAATTAATTTCCAGGAAACTACTATTTGTACAAAGAGAAGTGGAGTATAACTACCTATGTCTTGTACTATGACTGCTTCACAAGAACCTATTTTACCAGAGCACTGTCACACAACTTCAACCCAATAACTTGGGGTGACCATATGTTTCACATGCTGGCAATCTTGCAGTACACTGCATTGCAGAATTTTCAGGCTATTTGTGCCCAAACACCTAATACTTTTTCACCTTACACTTTAAAATGAATATTGAATGAGTAATTTATACTTTAATACTATAAGATAATTCAATATTGTGTAACCTGCTCCTGACTTGAATTAAATGACTGAATTAACACTGTTCAATGTATTCTATCATCAATCACAAACAAATTCATCAATTGCTATAAATAATTTTTATATGTCCCCTTCCTGCCCCATCTAGGTAGTCCTCTACATCATTAGTGGTTTGGATAACCTAGTCTGAGTTAGTCAGCAAGAGATATTTAATTGCAATCCAGTGGTATGCCCCAGTCTGATTTTTCCCCATTCTTTGTGAGGTCATTTCTACAACCAAAGCATTAAACAAAAAATGGATAATTTAGCTAACAGAATCCATGATTTTCATGACAGTATCCTGGTGATTAATCTTCAAATTCTGAAGAGTTGACAACCCAACATAAAGAGAAAGAAAATGCATCAAATTCCTCATCCCTACACTATTGTGTTAACTATTAATACTACAGCACTCTGTATTTAATTTTCAAGTATGAAAACTGGAAATGCTTAGCACATCTGACAGCATTTAACTGTTAATGTTTCAGATTACTGACCTTTGTGCCCTGAACATATTCCAATTCTGATGAAACAGGTTTTAAGGAAGAATTGAGGACCTCTGGTTTAACTGATCAAAGTACCTATCTAGTAAACTTGCGATTCTAGTTAATTCTCAGTCATTAACTAACTGGTGCATTCTCCATTGTAAAATACTATACCAATCAGTGTTCATTGGCCAATCAGTAAGCACTCTCTTCTCATCAGTGGAAAATGTTTACAGTGGTATCTTGTCAATTTTCTGATGGGTTTATCACAAAGAGCTTTGGCAAAATGGCTTTTTTCACCAATACTCAAGACCCATGTTTACTAACAACTGTAAAGGTACCAAACTTAGTACAATCTCAAATTCTAGTGTATGCTACCATGCGAACAAATATGAGGTACAAAGTGAGGGGAGGTGGAATCACGAGCAAATTTCCACATTTTAGGAGATTTTGTTGTGCAGTCAATCATGTTCCAACATTGATCTTTTGTTTTAGAACTGGGCATACAATTTCAAATGACAGCTTACATTCTACAAGTTCTTTGTGTTACTGTTTGCTGTAGCAAGTTATAACCATGGCTTGGGCCCTTGAGGTGCACTGGTGGTGTCCCTACCTCTCAGCCAGGAGGCGTGGGCTCATGTCCCTCTTGCTCCAGAGGTCTGACAAAATCTCCCTGAATGTGTTTCGATGTGTGAAAACTGGCCATTGGTCCACAATAGAGATCATCTATTTTTAACCAGGTTTTGACAGTCAATTGTCAGAATTCCTGTTATCCTTTGATATACCTCAGACAAGTGCACTGTTCAATAATCTTTTTAAAATGAGTTTCAGAGGCTAGTTCTTTCCAGCAAAAACATCATTCAAGTAGTCTAATTGTGAACTATGCATTTGAGATGGTGAATTTTAATGTCCTTATAATTACACTTGGATAGATATTCCTTTGAAAATTCCTGTTGAGCTTGGTTACTTTCAGGTCAGGTGACTTTGACTATTTTAAAGTCTTCCAATTGAGTTTTAGCTGATTTCTCTCTAAATCCAGGATTTTTGAGTTAGTTGGATGAGATTAAAATTGAAAAGTCGGCATTGACAATTGTCAACAAGACAACAGGGAACGCGCATTGACAGGTGTATAGACGTACACCTTCACTGGAAGATTCTGCTGCTAGCTCGGTTTGTATCTGTGGATTAGAAACATTTGTCAGAAGGCTGGCATCTGCTGTAACTGGATCCTGATCAAGATTAGGGTTGATCCAGTGATTTTCTATCAGTTATGCCAAGCCTACCGAAAGAACCCTGGATTCTCAGGTGTAAGTTTTAAAAGCAACACATCTCAATTTTAACAAATGAAAAAAGCAAATCAATTCAGCACTTGTATAATTACACAGAAAAACCACATGATTAAAAAAAATTCTATACCGGGGCAAAGGCAGCAGCATTCAAACTAGGGAAACATACCTACTCTGTTTAAGAGTAATGCTGTAAATTTTCAATCTGTGAGGAAGCTTATGAGTGGATTTTTGAGGTTGTTATTGGCCCCAAGATGTAATTCCCCAGAACTAGAAGTTGAGAACAGATGGTGGTTGACCTGATAATACAGCCGAGTATTCAGTCCTGCGAAACAGCATAGAGAATTAAACAGGCTGTCCATCTCTCCAATTAATTCCAAAAGGCTAGTAAGGTTTACCATGGGCTGGACATTTACTATTCAATTCCAGCTCTGGTGTTTAGAACAGTTTTAGGCTCAGAAATGAGGTAAGCTTTAACGGTATTCAATCTAGTGGGCAACATGATTTTATTGAAACAGCAAGGCTGCTTTTATGTACATCTAGAAGTACCCAAGCTAGAACCCATCCTATCTGTGCCTACTTCAGTCCCCTTACAGGGAGAACACATCCTTAATTTGGTCCTATTCAAAACATGGCAAGGAATTTTGTCCAATATCCACAGCCAACACATCACCATTAAACAATTAAATCAGTCATTTATCTCATTTGCTGCTTGTGGGTCACAAGTTATTTCCCAATAGTGATCATATATTGATCATACTTGCTTAGTATTGCTTTGGGACATTCTGAAAATGCAGAATATACGATATATAAATACAATTATTTTTGATAAACTTAGCAATAGGTTTTGCATTCATGTTAAAAATTCAGTTGGCCAACAAATTCACATAGAGAACAAGGTGTTACTATAGAAATAAAAATCCAGCAAATGTTTGACTACATTTTTACAGTTTGTACAGTTTATTTGAGAGGTGACAAATTATCAGTAACACTTTCTCATGCAAATGTACACACTAATGTGCAAAATATGTTAAGCAAATAGTAAACTCAACTTTAAAACAAAATGCCAGAAATATTTTTGGATTCACTTTATTTACAAATGTGGCTAAAAATAAAAGGTTTAAACCAACCTCTCCCTATGGGAGATCATAATAACCCAAGAACAATTTACTTCCCCAAGTAAAGATAGCAGCAGAATTTAGATGTCAGGTCCCTGTCCTGAAACAGTGAAGAAAAAAAAGGAAATTGCTTGCACACAGATTATTTTACACATGGAGAAAGAAAAAGCTGTTCTTGTCACAGTGAATGTCTCACCGATCAGGAAGTAAAGGTTTTGTAACAAACAGGAATTAGCCTGTAACCATTCTTCAGACCAAATGGTTAAAAGAGATGGGATTTTCTGTTTTGAGTTTCAAGAAAAGGGAAAAGTAGAAGCTGGAAATGTGATGGGAAGGGAGCAGCTTACATGCATGCACATGCGTGTGTGCGCACATGTGTGTACATGTATGGCACTCCTGTTCTTATATGGAAGCTTATATGTGTGCATAATCAGATACAGTTCAATCATGCATTCTACAAGCACCCAACTGTATAGCAACCAAGCTGGACACCCCTAGAATGTGAACACATTTAACACCTTACGTATAAATTTACAAGAAAAAGTGCAAATTCTTCACACCCTATTTCAATTGGAAATTTTGTAACCATGAGCTGAATATAAAGCTGGAATTGTCCCAATAAACCAACATTTTAAACACTTTAAATACAAGTCTGCAGGGGTCACTGAGCGCAAACGTTGCACTACCAAAACACGGCCATCAGACTGACACTTCAGCTGAGCAATCCTCATTCAAACCATCAGGTGGAGCACCATCAGAAGAAAAATGTTCTCTCAAGATGCGCAATTGGACATAATCCACCCAAACAAAGGCTTATTAGCTGGTGGTACAGGGCTCCAAAATCACTCTCATCAAAAAGCAAGAGAATAGTCAGCACAGCATGTCCTATAAAGGGAGGACGAAATAAATAATATCAGCTATTTTGCAAATGATTTTTAAACGAAATATTGATAAATTGTTTGGTAGGAGAGAATTGATTTGCTGAAAAGAGACATGCTGATGAAGCGGTTTGTTTTGCACCAGTTCAGACTGGTGCAAAATGAAAGAATGCCAAATTTTATTGATCACAGTTGATGTTACAGGCTCCATTCAGTTATAGGCATGGGTGAGATGGCATCTGATGTATTATATACTGTATTGTTCACCTTATTTAAGGGCAGATGTAAATGCATTGGACACAGTTCAAAGAATGTTTACTGAGCCATATCTGGAATGGATGAGTTGCTTCACGAAGAAAGGTTGGACAATCTACGTTTGTACCTGTTCCAGTGAGAGGCGACTTGAGTGAAACATAAATAATCCTGATGGCTCTTGAGATGTGGAAAGAATGTTACCTCCTATGAGAATCTAGATCTGGCGTTACTGTTTAAAATCACACATCTGGGGTCACACATTTAAATAGAGACTAGCGGAAATATTTTCTCACAGAGCGGCATGAGTTTTTGGCTCTCTCCTTGAAAAGGTGATGGGAGGAGAGTCCTGGAATATTTTTAAGGCTCAGGGAGATATATTCATGTTAAGCAAAGTAAGCATGGGGATAAATGCTTATATGGAGTAGCCAGGAATGTGGATTTAAAGCTATCGATAATATCCAGCATGATCTTACTATGATCTTTTGGTAGAGTACACGGTGGTACAGTGGTTAGCACTGCGACCTCACCAGGGACCTGGGTTCAATTCGGGTGACTGTCCGTGTGGACTTTGCATTCTCCCAGTGTCTGTGTGAGTTTCTTCTGGGTGCTCCAGTTCCCTCCCACTGTCTAAAGATGTGCAGGTTAGGTGAATTAGCCATGCAAAAATTGTCCCATAGTGTCCAGGGATGTGCAGGTAGGGTGGGTTAGCCATGGGGAATGTAGGGTTACAGGGATAGGGTAGAGGGGTCGGTCTGGATGGGATGCTTTTCAGAGGGTCACTGTGGACTTGGTGGGTTGAATGAGCCGCTTTCACATTGTTGGGATTCTATAAGCAGTCTTGAATAGCCTACTCCTGCTCCTGATTTGTCTGCCCTTTCCTCCAGTAGTAGAAATTGTTGTGATCATTTAAAATTCAGCATTCTTGTGTTTGTCCTGTATGGAGGCCAAAAAATACTCAATAACATGTCTCTCTATTCAGTATTAAAAATATTAAACCTCAAATTCTCAATACATTCATCAGGAACATTTTATATTGTACAAAGAATACAATCTGCTGTTGATCAGAGTTGGCTGTTTACATAATACCTTGTTCCATTTGTTAAACTCGATTCAGTTTTGTGGCAATCAGAACTCGCACTGTTTGGTCAAATGCTGTGCAGACACAGAGGCCCTGCTTATCTGGGCTCCAGTCAAGGCTTCCTATGGGCTGGGTGGACACAGTCACATTCTGGAGCAGTGTGACTGTGCCTGCAACTCCCATATCCATGTTCTCAGAGTCCTTTTTTGAACGCTGGGCAGGGTACTCACTGGGGAACACATGAGAAGAGGGACATGTCAGTTTCAGACAACCATACCTTTCAGCTATTGCCCTGACAATAAATAGCACACAACAAGGTAGACAGAAGGATATTCAACCCCCACAGTCCTATAATAACAGCTAGTCACAATGAGACCCACTCACCAGCTCTATCCCTCAAATGTTCTTCCAAAGTGTAGAATTGCTGTAAATGGCGCTTTATAAACTTTTGTCTTGCACACTACAAAGTCATGATTCTGACACATGAATTAAGACAGGATCTTTTTGTTATCAATCCTTATCAGATACTGCACAGAGTCAAAAATGAAAACCCTCCTTAAGGACCTCAAAGAACTAGACAGAGGAAACAAAGTCAAATTCTCAGCATTCTACAAATAAATAAAAACCACCGCTATTATCCGAATCTGGGAGTAAGTTCCAATGCTTAGCTATAAAAGAAAGAACTGACTTCCACACCTCTCAAATCTTGCACTCAACCCACCTCCCAATTTCAAAATAGAAAACTGCTGGAAACCCACTTGTACAAAATTAAAAATTAGACACTGCCCCAAAACATCAACATGTATCAGAACTCAGGTTTGATTTTATGACTTACGTGGCTGTCAAAACCTTAAAATGCACAATGAGCAAAAACATGGTACAGATAAAGGGGCCCAAGATCTTTACAATGTCTACTTTTGGGATGGAGGTTGACAAAAGTTAATCAAAACCCTCCTTAACAAGCCTCAATGCCTGGGTACATCCTCAAAGTGGAGGCAGAGGACTTCATAGTTTACCTAAATAACACATCATTAAATATCTTACAAGTCACGCATCTGCAATTCTGTTAGTAATAAACATCAAAAGAGGGTCAATTTTGAAGGATGTCATGGTCTTTCATAATCAGAAAAGGTACCTCCAGCCTCTCTCCAGATGCACGCATTTCAGAATTTCATTGGAGCCAGCACACCCTGAAGAAATGTTTGACGCCAACTAGTTTTTTTTAAAAAAAAAACAGCAGCAGGCCAGAGACCCAGAAACCCACACAGCAACAAAATATTCAGTCAGAGGTCCCACTGGGGTCAGAAATAGTACACGCAATATCTGAATTCAGAAGTTCAACCAGGTTCAGGTTTTTGTTTTGAAAAGTCAGTGGGGCTAGATAGGCTTGACTGTACTGGAGTGGTAGTTGAGATGAGGTGAAAATCAGCATTTAAATCTGACCTCAAATGTTGAAAAAAAACTACAAAATCCATTTTTTTTCCTTTTTGACAAAGAACCTTCTAAACCTGTAACCTCTCTCACCTTAAAGGACAAATGTATCAGACACACAGGAACACCTGCACGTTCCCCTCCAAGACACACACACTGGTCTCCTGAGAAATATATTGTCATTTCTTCAGTGTCACTGGGTCACAATCCTGGACGTTCCTCCCTACCAGCACTGTGTGGGTGTACCTTACACCAAACCGACAACAGCAGATCAAGAAGGCAGCTTACCACCACCTTTTCAGGAGGAACTAGAAATGAACAATAAACAACGGCCCAGCTAGCAACACCTGGAACCCATCACCGAACTGGTCTCCCCATAACATAAGCCTGCTCCCTGATCTCAACTCAAACTTGCCAATGCTTAACTGCTCAATCATCAAGCATCAGCAGCAGCCACAAAGCTGATACTTCACATGTATTTAAAACATGTTACTGTGAGGAGGTGGTTACTCACTATTTCCAAAGGTGCAGATTACCAGCACCTCCTGTTGTCATGAAAACGTCTCTGTTTTGTGGCAAATGGCGGACCTGCCAGACGGTGGATTTATATGCCTGGGGAAAATGGCAGACAAATGAAAGAATTGTTTTTATATATTATAAAAATTGGGGGTGTGGAGGGGTAGAGACAGAGAAAGAGAGAGAGAGAGAGACAGACAGAGACACACGGAGAGAGACAGAGATAGAGAGAGAGAAAGACACACACACACACACAGACACACACACACACAGACACAGACACAGACACAGACACACACACACACACACACACACCCGGCCTAGCTATCTATGATAATGACCAGAGAGCTGCTTCCCAGATCTCACTCCCTTCCATTTCACCCACAGTGGACAGCTACAATGGATACAGACTGAGTCACTGCAGCAAATTCACAGGGGGAGTTTTAATTTAAACTGGTCAGGAAACCTGCCCCGGGCCATCAAAATGAAGCCCATTTCCCCCAAATTTAACTCTCAAGTCCAATTTCAGGACAGGCTTTCTACAGGCTCTTTGGAAGCTTACAGAAAGCATGAATAAAATCTCCTTTTAAAGAGGGAAGAAGGAGGCTTGAATTCACATATAAACTTCCGCAGTACAGTGCAAGACCATTGTCAGGACCAGGTGTTTTTAAAGCGTGTTATCAAATTTTGCCCCACACTCTGTGGTCTGTCCCCAACAGCCCTGAAAGTATTCTCATTTTCCACTATCTGTCCACTTGGTAACAATGACTGAATCTACTTGCACTGTCCTTTTAAGCTGCGTGTTCCAGCTGAAAACAGTTTGTAGCTTTAATAAAACACTCAACCAACATAATCCCCGGGAGGGATTATTTTGCAACAATTCTCTTAGAAACCATGTCCTTTGGTTGCTGCCCCTCGTTCTGACATAACTAACCTTTGCTGCCAAGAGGAACTGAGCAAGAGACTGCTGACAGGTTCTCAGTGTCCTCTCCAGAGGTTCTGGCAGAGGTGGTGAAGGGAACGAGGCTCAATTTAATTCCCAGGAAAATCCAAACCTCGTGGACGTGCAACAGTGAGAGGGTGAGGTGTTCAGTTAGTTCTGTTGGCTGTACAGCTGGTTTGTTATACAGGATGATGCCAACAACGTGGGCTCATTTCCCCTACTAGCTGAGGTTACCATGAAGATCCCACCTTCTCCTCCTCTCCCCTCACGTGAGGCGAAAGAGAGCAGCCCTATGGTCCTTCTGACACCATGGTGATTTTACCTTTTATTCCAGCATTCTTCCGGCTGACCTCTGAAAACTGCAGATCAATAAAAACTCTGCTGCCTCCTGCTCTTATTCGCACTAAATCCCAGTCACCTGTCAACAGCTTATCCAGGAACCACAACGAATGAGTTGTTCTTACTACAGAGCTCCAAAAACCTACTTAATGGCCCCAAATCTATCTGGCTATTGGGCTGGGGATGATCAATGATCACTGGCTGAGTCTGAAATAGAATGCAAATTACATCTCCAGCAGTGAACTGTTTGGCCTTTCGTGACCAAACTGTATCCAATTCACACGATTCCAAAATCAAAAACCTACACAGAGTATAAACTCCAAGAAAAGCATAAAAATCCAAAAGTTATGCACTGATCAGAATGAACGCGGCACTTGGAACAACCAATCTGAAATGTTATTTTTCATTTTCCAATTAATAACACTGTGTTAGGCTTTACTTGCACATAATTGAGAATTTTCCTGGACCATTTATGCATTAATCTTTTGGGAAAGATTTTTGTCTCTGTATTAGCTGGTATCTGTTTTTTGAGACAATGTTTACTTTATGGTTGCCATGAATAAACTGGAACATACTGCAGCATACTTCTTTATTATAAAGTTATCACAGCTGGAAATCTGATATACTTAAAAGACTGTACTGACTGGGTGGTTTTACAAACTAATGCTCTTAGTGGGACTGATTCCAAGTTGGCTTCTGTTATAAAGGCTGCGTGTAGTGCAGTTTGGATCTGGAAACCAACAGTGTGATCAAGGCAGGTTAATTGTGGCTTCTGTAAGGGCATCAGAGAATTACCTGAAGAGCAATGGAATTGTTAGGCTACAGAGAAAGCCAGGAGAGTGGGAGTGAGTTGCCCACTCTGAGATTAGACACAGACATAATGGGCCAAACAGCCTCTAGTTGTGACACAGCCATTCTATGTTTGAGTGGACACTCCCACTGCAGCCTGTGTAATTTCACAGAATCACTGAATCCCTATTGTGTGGAAGCAGGTCATTCAGTCCATTGAATTCACACCAACCCTCCGAACAGCATCCCACCCAGACCAACCCTTCAATTGCAACACTCTGCATTTCTCCTGGCTAATTTACCCTACAGATCCCTGCATACTGTGGGTAATTTAACATGACCAATCCACCTAACCTGCACTACTTTGGAGTGTGGGAGGAAACCAGAGTACCCGGAAGAAACCCACACAGACACGCGGAGAATGTGCAAACTCCACACAGACAGTCACCCGAGGGTGAAACCAAACCTGGGTCCCTGGCGCTGAGAGGCAGCAGTGCTAACCACTGAGCTGCCATGTCACCCTAAAATGCAGCTACCAGGAGTCAGGTTTGAACCCACAGACATATGTCCATTTGATCTTAAGTCCAATGCCTTAACCACTCAGCTATCCTGGTAGGAAATTGGTTATCAAAGAGACAAAAACCCAAGTCCTTTAAATTTCAGCCAAGATTCACCATTCTATATCCACCCTCAGAAATCACAAGAACTCTGCTTTCTCCAAGTCAAATACCTTCTCGCTGACTGAAGCAAAGCCTTTGGTTGGGTGCTGGGTCCTCATGTCAAACACATGAAACTTCCCCTCCAAGGAAGTAGCCACCAGCTTATTCATGTTGATGTCTTTTCTATCAAACTCAACACAACAGACCTGCAAAGGAAGGGAAGATCCCAAATGTCAATGGTGAGAATGTATCATTTTTATAAAGATAGGACATTTTAAGAGCAAAAGTAAAAGGATTTACACATGACTCACATCGGCATAATTAGTTTTACCACAGTGAATGAGGAGAAAATGCACATTTAGAATTTACAAGGAATGCTACTGCTTATTTCTTGGCAAATGTTTGAAAGTTTCTTTGATATTTGATGCCAAGGTAACTATAATAATGAAAATAAAGCCAGGAGTGTTTGGTATTGCAGTTAAAACCAATGACACACATTCAAAAAGCAGAAGGCTGTCTACTGTCATAACCTGTCTACCTGCTTTTACTTAAGAGTCGTTTAAACCAAGCATCATCCTGGACATATTTGAACAAAAAGAAAAGTAACTGGTAGTTTACAAAATAGCATATACCGTTCCTGGAGAGAAAACGGAGTTCAGATAAACAGTTTAGGTCTATATAATCAATTCTGTTTGATAGGTAGTTCTTCTATACAGCAATAGTTGCAATCTTGGGCAATCCCACATTCCAGTAAAATTGCACGTTAAGACAGTGCTGAAAGTGTTGGCGATGTAATCACATTGTGACCAACACGTTTTAAAATTTCACACTTTAGAAACAGCGTCCCCAATTTCAATCACATTACAACGAATTCGCGCTAACAAAATGTGCATTATAGCAGAATGACCTGTATCTATAAATGCTGCCTGACCTACTGAATAGTTCCAACATTTCTTTGTTGCAATTAGAAACACATTCCCCTGAATGTGAATCAGAAGACTTGATGTCTGAGCTGAAACTGGTTTGGCAGAGCAAGGCCGAACTCTCTACTTTAATCATTTTCAGGCACGGCGACAGAATAATTCTACCCCAACTATCCAATAAACAATGAAGATTAGGTCTTTGTGCCATTCAGTCATACAGAACTGAAACTGAACCCTTGGATCTAACCAGTTCATGCAGACCATAATCCCAAATTAAACTAGTCCCATCTGCCTGCTCCTGGCCCATAGCCCTCCAAACATTTCCTATTCATATAGCTATCCAAATAAGCATTGCAATTGTACCCACATTCACCACCATGACCAAATGCTCTCTTAAAACCCCTTGCCAGACATTTGTATCTGAAAAACCCCAAATGGCACAAACACAAACTTCCCCACCTGTTAACTTGATTGGGGGGACAAAAAGGAGAGTTGGGGAGAGAAACTGAACTTGCAGGGTCTCCCGGAGTACTATTTACCACTGAAGAGAAAGGTGAGGCAAAAAGACACTCCTTACTGTCTCATGAGCAGTGTCTCTGATAAACAGATACCAACTGAGAACAAGATGAGGAAAGATATAAGAGGCAGAAAGACTAAAGGAATAGAAAACAAATAGAGGGAGAAAACATATTCTGAAAAGTGGTTACTATGGAATTGTCAACTGGAGATTGCTTGATTCAAATCTGACTGCAATTATGTCACTGTCTTTGCATTCTGCCAAGTACCTCCATTTTCCTCACCACAAGAGGGGTGGTTTTGGGTTTTACGTCTGGTTTAAAATCTAGTTTTGTTTCTTACCCCATTCCTGATGTTCTTTTCCCAACGGAGCGACATAGTTCTTAGATCAAATAGCTTGATATCACCATTGTCATATCCAGCGCACACACAGCGCTCCTGGGAGCTGTAGGCATGACCTTTCCATGAAGGCACCACCGCATGAATGTGTTCAGGGAAAAATAAACAAGTCAACTGATGTGATTTCCCTCCCAAGCCTCTCAGAATAAAACAATCTCAAACAGAATAGATGCTTTCGACTTTTGCATGCAGATTGAGTTGCATGAAATCCATGATTTGACAAATAGATGCAGAATATTGCAGATGCTGAGATTTGAAATGAAAACAAAATACTGGAGAAACTCAGCAGATCTAGCAGTATCCATGTCAAGAGAAACAGAGTTAACAGTTTCCTGTCTCTTTCCACTAAGATTTGTGATTCTGCTGACATTACACATCAGTTCCTCAAACTCCCACTTTTGTGGCCCCAGCCACTGCCTCTTCAGTATGGATATCTAATACCTTTACACCTCCACCATGGGCTGGAAAGATGTCTGAATAGTCACCATCCACCTCAGTACTCTTCACCTGGCTCAGCTTGTTCTCACTTTGTCCCATTTTCTCCAAGTCAAAGGTGTCATTGTGGGCATGTGTATGGGTGATGTGCTGTTTCTTTGTGACGTTTGTGGAATATATTTGTTCCAGTCCTACTCAGGGCCCTCCCACATCTCTTTCTCCTGTATATCAATGACATTGTCAGAGCTGCTTCTTGCTCTCTTCCCAAATTTAAAAAATGTCATCAACTGCCATCCTTCTCACACCTTCACCTCGTCTTTCCCTGAATCTTTCCTTTCCATCTTTGACGTCATTGTCCCTAGAAATGGAAACAATGATATCCACAACAAACCCAATGACTCCCACAGTTACCCTGACTACACTTGCTCACACAACCTGCAAGGACTCCATTCTCCCAGTTTCTCCATCAATGTGTTGTTGATGATACCTTCTACAAAAATGTATCCAACGCATCTCCCTTTTGCCTCAACCAAGGATTCTTTCTCTCCCACCATAATTGACAGGACCTGAAACATATCTGACCCATTTTCCAACCTTCTGCCATCACCCATTCCCCTTCATCCCAGGACAATGATAGGAACCCTTTGTCTTCACATTCCATCCCACCGTTCTCCACATTCAAAGGATGATCTTCCACCATGTCTAGCAAGATACAACACCGAATATATCCCCCCCATCACACTTTTACCTTGTCAGCATCCTGTCTGTGACACCCCTCTGTCACTCCTTCAAGTCAGTTCTAATGGAGTCGCAGAAGGTGTAACACTTGTCTTTTACTTCTCTCCACCTCCCTGTCCAAGAATCCAAGCACATCTTCAAGATGAAGCAGAGTTTTATTCACATTCGTGCTGATCTAGTCTACTGTATCTGCTGCTGACAGTATGGTTTTCCTTACATAGTAGAGGTCAAATGCAGAGTCGAAGAGTGTGGTGCTGGAAAAGTACAGCCAGTCAGGCATGATCCGAGGAGCAGGAAAGTCGACATTTCACGCATAAGGAATGGTTTCTGCAGGTCCAATGCAGATAAAACAGCTGCTTTGCAGAACACCTCTGCTCTGTCTGTAACGAATGATGTTGACCTTATACAGTAGTTGCTTGCCAATGCATCATCTGGCTCTTGTGGTAACACTTCTGTCCCCGGCCCTAGTGCAATGCTCCAGCAAAACCCAATGTAAGAAACCTTATAGGCTTCAGGAGAAAATAAGAATCTGATAACTTCAGAACATGAATTCTGATTACAACCTCTCTCCCCACATCTGGTTTGCAAAAAAACAAAAGGAAACTATGACTGCTGAACTATGTAACGAAAAGAGAAAATGCTGGATTAACTCAGCAGGTCTGGCAGCAAATGTTAATAGGGGTCATATCAGACTCAAAATGTTAACTCTATGTTTTCTCTGCTGAGTCTCCTCTGAATTTTCTCTTTTGAATGGTTTTGCTCTTCAAAGTCAACCTATTTTTGAATATTTACATCTGTCATTAACACCTATCTTGCATGTAGATTTCTCCTTTACTACCATTAGCACTTCATTTGACTTTTGTTCTTGGTAACCCCACGGTATGTTCCATTCAATCCCCTCCCACTTTGTCAACTGCACAAAAACCATCATTTTTCAGCCCCATTTAGTTTCTGAAAAAGAGTCAAAATGGACTCAAAACGTTAACTCTGTTTTCTCTCCAAGTTTGCTGAGTTTCTCCAAAACTTTGTTTTCCTTCCATGATTTGTCAAGTTGTGCTTAATTATAAAAATAAAAAAATAGTTCTAATGTGGCTAAATGTCGTTTTTATGTTCAAGGTGCTTGAAATGTAAGTCAAGCAGAGAGAACAAATATAACATCCGCTATATCCAGTCAAAACCAAATTTATCGTCAAACTCTAAAGTGGATGACCACATCATTTAGTCAAGGCATATCAAGAAACAAACATTTTTACTTTCGTTGTTCCCATGATTGTCAGTTTAACCCCCATACAAAGCATTTTTAATAGAAAGAATATCATTGTAAAATATTCATTCATATAGTATTCTGTTTGCTTGTGTAGTTATTAAACATTACAGATAATTTCAACATAAAAACTATATTTACAACATACCAAATGCCACGGTCCAGCAATCCCTCCTGGTATCTCCGTCTGCAGGCTGCATGTTTGCCACAGGAGTGTCTTTTTGCCTTGGGTCCCAGACTTTCACCATTCCTTTCGAAAACACAATCTACATGATCACATTTGCATGGGGTAATACATAAACACAAAAGTTCAAAGTCGTTTACAGTGAAAACTCAGCAATATACAAGACCTTTATGGGACAAATCCAACTTAATTCACTTCTCACTGACATCTGCGTCTCTGATTTTATTCTCTGAAAAGTATGCTAACTACAATCTCAGACACTGTCTAAAAATTAACTGATCACATTTGTTTCAAGTGGTTTCATAGAATTGCAGTGTGGATGCAGGCAATTCAGCCCAACGGTCCACACTGACCCTCCAAAGAGCATCCATCTAGACCCACCCCCTTCCCTATCCCTGTAACCTTGCAATTCCCATGGCTAACTCACCTAGCCTGCACATCCCTGGACATTATGGGTAATTTCATGGCAAATTCACATAACCTGCACATCTTTGGACTGTGGGAGGAAACTGGAGCACCGGGCGGAAACCCACACTGACACGGGGAGTATGTGCAATCTCCACACAGACAGATGCCTGAGGCTGGAATCAAATCCAGGTCCCTGGTGCTGAGAGGCAGCAGTGCTAACCACTGAGCCACCGTGCCACCCAAATTTCTTGCAAGTGTGAGGAGTTACATCTTTTTAGATGGTTTGTTGGGAAGTGTTGGCAACAGCATGTCCCTGGTAGAAAATTCCAAATACTCCAGCAGAAATGCACAACTACAGCAGCACCTTCCAAAGCCGTGACCACTACCACCTAGTGTAGCAGATACATGGAAACACCACCACCTACAAGTTCCACCAGCCACTCACCATCCTGATTTGGAATTATATTGCCACTCCTCACTGTCGCTTAACTAAAATCCAGAAACTCCTTTCCTAACAGCACCGTGGGTGTAGCTACCCAACATGGCAAGATAGTGGTTCATGGAGGCAGCTCAGCACCATTCACTCCAGGACAACAGGAGTTAACAAATAAGGATGGTCAAGCCAGAGAAACCCATGTCCCACAAACAAACTCTAAGCAAGCAAATGCTGGCTTGATAATAAAGCTGGGAAGGAAGTTGAAATGCACCAACTAGAAGATTAATGATGGCTGGTCTGCATTCCTCTGTTTCACAATATATAGGGCACGCATATCTAATGATTCGACAATAACAGTCACGAAAGTTCTAGCTGTTCACAACACTGGAGAGACTTCCACGGTCAACCAGTGAAATAAACATTTCAACAGGTTTAATCATTGCACATCTCAACAGAAAAAAGCAGGTGACAGTTGCAAGAGCAAGAATGAAATTTACCATCTCTGCTGCCAGTAACCAATTCTGGAGCTCCTTCCCCAACTCCCAGGCCTCCTACACCATCAATGCTGTTTATGATCTCCTTGTGCGCTTTTACAGAATAGACAGGCATTTCCGGAGCCTCCAGATTCCTAGGTAAAGAGGATGAGAAAGGAGAGAAACGCTCATAAGATCACTGGAAAATAAATCTGGCAAAGTGCAATGACATTGCAGCTACTGGCAACACAGACTCAAAGTCATTTACAGCACAGACAATACTTCATAAAGATCGCAATGGAAATGCAAGTGAATACTAAATACTGCTTAAAACATTAGAAAAAAGCTTTGACTCACCATGCTTTCAAGCAGTGAGTTGAAGATTCCCACCACCCTCCAGATGTAAAATTTCCTCAACTTTCCACTCAGTCTTCCACTTCTTAACTTAAATCTTCACCCCCTGTTATTGAACTATCTACTAGTGGAAAAAGTGTCTTGCAATCCACCTTTCCTTTTATAACTCTATCATGCCCACTCTCAAACTTCACTGCTCCAAGGGAAACGACTCTAGCCTATCCAAAGTGTAGGAACAAATTACTACAGGTTCTGGAATCTGTACTGAAAACAATCAATGCTGGAAATCACAGCAGGTCAGACAGCATCCATGGTGAGAGAGCAAGCTAACCGTGGAGAGAGGGTGGCAAGGTGGCTCAGTGGTTAGCACTACTGCCTCACAGCACCAGGACCCCGGTTCAATTCCAGCCTTGGGCAACTATCTGGGTGGAGTTTGCACATTCTCCTAGTGTCTGCATGGGTTTCCTCTGGGTGCTCTGGTTTCCTCCCACAATCCAAAGATGTGCAGGCTAGGTCAATTGGCCATGCTAAATTACCCATAGTGTCCAGAGATGTGTAGGTTAGGTGCATTAGTCAAGGGTAAATATAGGGTAGGGAGAATGGGTCTGGGAGGGTTACTCTTCAGAGGGTCGGTGTGGACTTGTTGGGTCAAAGGGCCTGTCCCCACATGTATGGATTCTAACGTTGCAAGTCAAAACATTAGCTTGCTGTCTGACCTGCTGTAATGTCCAACATTGGTTGTTTGCAATCTAGTCTATCCAATCTTGATGATAAAAAATAAGAAGACACCACGCAATTTAAATAGCGACTGGAAATGTAAGCAGTGCAAAGCTTACTGGACAAATTTTCTTTTTAAACTGCACCATGAGGTTAGTTAACATTAAGATTCCAGAGTGTGTCATAGAATTGTACATTAAGTTATGGAATAGAATATTAATTCAGAGTGAAATGATTAAAAAAACAGGTTCCTGTCAAAGTATTGTCACATGATGGCAGTAAACTGCTGTTGTACCCACTTCTGTGAAACTGGTTGTTTGCAGGTCATCAGGCGAGTTATTTAATCGACTTGAGGTTAAAGAAAACTAAACACAGGCAGCTAAGAGACAAACATTTTCTTCTCTGTTAAAAGCTGCATGATACAAATGTTTGTGATGCATTCAGCCAAAGAAACAGAAGTAAAAATGATAAAAGATCTGAGCCAAATATTAGTCAGCCTAACAAAATAAACAAAACATTACTGGTTTAAAGATAAACTGTCCTACAAGTGTTGCTGGGGATAGAAGCGAATTTAGCAAATTTGTATGTTAAGATAGCACAAGTAACACAAGTTACCCCAGCCTTCTGGTATGTGTTGTGATCTCAATGCCTTTATCTTGTTCAATTCAGTTCTGTGCATACATTCCAGGAATGGAGATACAAGTCTGCAGACACTATAATGTCAAAGGCACACATTATCTTTCTTCAATCAATCGAACATGCAATGTGGTTGGCACTGGCTAGGCCAGCATTTATTGCCTATCTCCGGTAGAGTGCTCCTACAAGTTATCAGGTTAAGAGTGTGTTTATTGCTAAAACTTAAAAAAAAATACAGCTAATCAGGAATCTAGGAACAGGAGTAGTTCAGATACTCAAATCTCTTCTCGCACTCAAGCAGGTCATGACTGATCAATAACTCTACTCCAATATTGTGTCTTTGAGCCATATCCATAAATATCCTTACTTGATCAGACTATCTGTCTTGTCCTTGAAAATTTCAACTGATCCAATATTCACAATGCTTAGGAAAAAAGTCTCAGGTCTCCATTATCTTCTGTTCTCTCCTTTCACTCCGAAATGTCAACCCTAAATGTTCTGCCACCAATTTTAAGATTATAGTCACTTGTTTGGATTCTCCATCTGAAATAAATAGCATCTCTGTACCGAGCCTCTAAACCTTCATTTCACCCAAAGCTGTCATCTGTATCCAATCTCGCACAAGTGCTATGGCTCCAACATCCTTATATTTGCTCTGTCCTGGCTCCCAGTCCAGACATAACTCCACAGTAACATTCTCAGACTCGTGTTTAAATCACACTGTGGCCTCATTATACACACTATAAAGCTCCTCCAGCCCCTCAACCCTTTAAGAACATTGTTTCCTAAGCCTGATCTTTTGTTGAACTCATATTCTCCATTCCATCATTGGCAGTCATGCCTTCAGTTGCCTGGGCTTTGGGAGTAGAAACCAAACCTGCACACCCCTCATTCCTCCTTTAGGGTAATGCTTCAAAAACACTCGCTCTTTGACCAGGCATGTGATCATCCCTCCAGATACTTTTCTTTTGGATTGTCTCAATTTCTGTCTAATTGAAACAGGAAGCTAGCACATTCCATTCGATAAGAGCATGACTGATTTGGTTATGGTTCCTGTCTGTTCACCATTATCCTCAACTCATTTGTCTTTCTAAAATCTTTGAATAAAGTCTGTGACTCAACCTCCATTGCTTTCTGAGGAAGCGATTAATGATTTCTCTTCACCTTTGAATATTCATAAATTCTCTCTCTTAGTCCTATTCTCCTACACGAGAGGAAAAATCCTCTTAATATTTACCCTACCAAATTCCTCAGAATGTTATGTTTCAATAAATTACCTTTTATTCATATAGACTCCAATCCTGTTCATAATTCTTCACCTTCAGAATAAGTTGAGAGAACCTTCTCTGAACTGCTTCTAATACAACTTTATTCTTTTGCAAATCAGGAGGCTAAAACTTTATTCCCAATGCAGTCTCATTTAGGTCCTGTATGACTGCACTAAACTTTCCCAACTTTTATATTCTATTCCCTTCACAATAAGCAACAACATTCCATCTGCCTTCCTAATCACTTGCTGTACTGAAGATTAACCTATTGTGATTCATGTACCAAGATATCCAGCTGCCTCTGTAGCGCAGAGTTCTGCCATCTCTCCCTCTATTTAAATAGTATACTGTTTTCCTATTCTTCCTGCCAAAGTGGACAAGTTCACATTTTCCTACATTGTACTCCTTGTGCCAAATTTTTGCCTACTCACTTAATCTGTCTATATTGCTTGATCTATATCACTAGACTATATGAACTCTTTTCTTTATTGACTCGTGGGACCTGGGCATTGCTGGCACAGGCAGCATTTTTGCCCATCCCTAGCTGTCCTCAAGACAGTGGTAGTAAGCAGCTTTCTTGCACCTCTGTAATCCATTTAACATAGGGAGAGACACAAAGCCATTAGGAAGTGAGTTCCAGGATTTTAACCTAGCAACCACAAGGGAACAGTGATATAATTCTTAGTCAGGATGGTAAGTGGCAAGGAGTGGGTGCAGGTGTGATGTTCCCATGTATCTGCAGTTATCCTTCAAGAGGAAAGGTGCTGTCGAAGGAGCATCTTCACAACTTGCACTCTTTCTTGCCTTTGTTTCAAAACCAAATTTAGCTAGTATACATTTGGTCCCAACATCCAAGGCTTTGACATACTTTGTAGATAATTTAAGTGTCAACACTGATCCTTGCAGAATTCCACTGTATACACCTTGCAAAACGATGCATGCATCCCTGCTCTCTGCATCTTGCTAGCTAATTAATCCTTTAGTCATGTTAAAATCCCATCCTACACCACGTCTTTATTATGGTCCTGTGAAGTCTAAGAGATCATACTCTGTTAAAATGTGCTACATAACAATTTGCATTTACATAACACTTATACCATCGTAAAATGTTTTACAAGAACCTGCTCAAACAAATTAACGGGGTCAACCAATGACTTCTAGATCATTCTGGTGAGGTCACTCCCTGAACCTTCCAAATTCAGGGGAATACAACCCAAGTGCATGCAGCGAGACTTTATAATTTAACCATTTAAGCCCTAGCAAATACAGGGTAGTGGTGAGGAAGGAGGAAAATAGAACACTATTTTATGGAACAGAAAATACAAAAGCATTTACTATTTTAAAATTCTGAGGAGTATTCCAGGTAAGCGCACGATCAGCGCTCATATGAAGAAAAATATATGTAACAGTTCTACTGTCACCACTATATGGAATGATCGAAAAGGTGTAGCAGTTTTTGAAAAGGATTCCACTGTCTCATCCTAATCAACACCATGAAAATTACTTATGCAACCATAATTTATTAAATGGGAATTATCAATTTAATCCATGAATTAGTAATAAACCAGGTTTGAAAATTCCACCCTTCATTTAGTCAAACATCTTTCATCAGAAAATTTAGAAGCCACATAAACCTTGCTAAAAGGACCTACGAGATGCCATAATACGTTCAAAAATGACCATCCTACTTATCTGTTCAACTGTCTTCACAACAATAATTCTTCCATTAAGAACAGATCAACTCCCATCACAGCTTCAAGACTACAATTTCTACAACAGTAGCTTCTCAATGTTTTGACTACATACCACATGTGCAGGTTTCCATCAAAGTCCCCAGTTGACAGGTACCTCTGTTGTAAAGAGGTGGCTCCAAAGGTACCGCATTTAAAAGGTTTTGATTTTTCTATCTGAAAAGAAATTTATTTTCAAATTATGAAAATCAGTAGGCAGTGAGCTAAATTCTGAATTACAAGAAGAATTTCAGCAAGGAATAGGCCATTCAGCCCATTGTGGCTACTCTATCATTCAATTAGATCATGGCTGATCCTCTACCTTAATGCCATGTCCTTGTGCTATTCCTATTCCCATCTTGACATACTCAAGGATTGCCCCCCCCCCAGAGCATTTTGGAGTACAGAATTCCAAAGATTCACCACCTTGAGTGAAATAGTCCCTTCTCACCTAGTCATAAATTTCCTAACCTTTGGTTTGAAATTATATCCCTTGATGCTAGCCTTACCAGCTTAGTCAGAAACATCTTGTCCTCATTCAGCTTATCAAAATTTGATAAATTTCAATTAGACCATCTCTCATTCTTTGAAATTCAAGAGAATAAAGGCATTGATTCTGCAATCTCTCAGTTTGCAAAACTATCTCGTCTCTATGGCAAGTATACTTACTGAAGACAGCATCGACGCAAGAACAAAGTTCCTGATGGCAGGGGAGTTAGAACCAAGGTCACAGTCTAAGGATACCAAGTAAATCAATTTGCACCAACATATGGAGAAATGTCTTCACCCAAGATGTGGTGACCCTGCGGAATTTACTACCACAGAAAGCAGTCGAGGTCAAAACATTGTACGATTTCAAGAAGTTGCATGTGGCTAAAGGATTCAAAGGATATGGAGGAAAAACAGGTACAGGCTAATGAGTCAGATCATCAGCCACGATCATAATGAGTGGCAGAGCAGGTCCAAAGGGCTGAATGGCCTGTTTCTGCTCTTTTTGAAATGTTTCTATTTTCTCTTAGTTAAAGTGATCTAAACTTAACATAATACTGTAGTAGATGTGGGCTCACCAAGGCTATATACAATTACAGCAAGAACTTTTACATAATATTCAATCGCCTTGCAATGAATGCCAACATACCATTCAACTTCTTTATTGTTTACTGTACCTGCAGCAACTAAGATACCTGGGTCCTTTTGGGTACACTTCCCATCCTCTCACAATTAACAGGAATTGCATTTTTCTACTTTTTTTTAACAATAATTCATAACTTTATACTTATTCACATTATATTCCATCTGCCATGTTCTAGACCCTTCACTTAACCTGCCCAAGTCTCCTTGAAACCCTCCTGCATTCTCCTCACAACTTATATTCCCACCTGGTTTAGTGACATCAGCAAATCTAGAAATATTACATTTAGACCCCTCATCCAAACCATTTACAGATTGTGAACTGCTGTGATCCTAGAACTGATCAGTGCAGTACTGCACTACTGACAGGCTGCCATTGGAGCATTAACCACTAATTCCTCTGTTTTCTGATTGCTAGACAGTTCTCAATTTACAACCATATATTATCCCAATCCCATGTGCTCCAACAAACTACACAAAGTGTTGGGAAAACCCAGCAGGTCTGGGAGCTTCTGCAGAGACAGAAACAGCATCAACATTTCGAGAGAGAAATGGAGAGGAGAGAGAATTGTCACCTTAAACCTTTTGTCACATTACTATCCTATGAGTAGAATAGGCAGCAACATTTACCAAAATGCAATGCCTCACATTTAGCCAAATTAAATTCCATCTACCACTTTTCAGCCTATTGACCCAATTGATCAAGATGTCTTTGTAATCTTAGATAAACGTCTTCAAAATATTGGGATCTTCTGCATCCACCTAATTGGGCAGGTAGTGTCAGTTTGATGTTTCATGCAAAAGACAACAGCTCTAACAGTGCAGTTCTCCCTCAGTATTGCCCTGGAATGTCAGCTTTGATTTTTGTTTGTAAGCTATGGAGTGGAATTTAAACACAATTCAGAGGTGAGTCTTCTACCTGCTAAACCACACCTGACAGCAGTAATGGAAGGAAACTGATGGAGTGAAACAATGAGGAGCTGGATCTGCACAGCATAAACATCAGCATGCACTGGATGGACTGAATGACCACTGTACACATTGTTAATACAATAGAATCGGACAGAAACAAGACGGGAGGAGGCCATTCAGCCCATCGCGTTAATGATTTATTTGAACATATGTCTGAAAAGGGTTGGAGACAGAAATGGAGCATCAGATTAAACCAACTTGGTACAAAACCAACCCAACAACTGCGCCTTCTCTTATTGTTAAAAAGTACTTATTAAGAAATCTCGCGTTTGCAAAGTTACCCCCGTCACCATAGCAACCTCGGGCCAGTAACCAGGCAACAGGGTCTAGGCCCGAAGCCTTGGTCTTTCCTGACTGACCACCGACCTCCTTGACCAGCACCAACTCCCCGTGCGACACCTCGTAGACCTGCAGCACGCCGGTGCCACGGGGAAAGTTGCCCATACAGACGAACTTGGCGCTGCAGGGGATCCATTTGCAATCGAACACGGTGTAATTGAGCGATTTCTGGATGTGGGCGATGATCTGCGGCTTCTCCAGCGCCGAACTCATGGCGTCCACAGTCTCCGTCAACGGCGCAGGCGCGGTTGCCGTCGGGCTGACGGCCGGGGGCTGACAGCGCAGGCGCAGGTGCCCGTCGGGCTCACTGCCGGGAGCTGACAGCGCAGGCGCGATTGCCGTCGCTCGGACGGCCGGGGGCTGGCAGCGCAGGCGCAGGTGCCGTCGGGCTGACGGCCGTTGCCCCCTCAGTTGAAACTTTATTGCTGGAACAGCACAGCAGGTCAGGCAGCATCTAGGGAACAGAAGATTCGACGTTTCGGGCACATGCCCTTCTTCAGGAATGAGCAGAGAGTGTTCAGCAGGAGAAGATAAGAGGTAGGGAGGAGGGACTTGGAGGAGGGGCGTTGGAAATGTGATAGGTGGAAAGAGGTCAAGGTGAGGGTGATAGGTCGGAGTAGGGTGGGGGCGGAGAGGTCAAGAAGAAGACTGCAGGTCAGGAGGGCGGTGCCGGGCTGGAGGGATCCGGCTGAGACAAGGTGGGGGGAGGGGGGATGAAGAAACTGGTGAAGTCCAAGTTCATCCCCTGCGGTTGGAGTGTTCCCAGTCGGAAGATAAGACGCTCCTCCTCCGACCGTCGGGTTGTTGTGGTTTGGCGGTGGATGAGTCCAATGACCTGCATATCCTCGGTGGAGTGGGAGGGGGAGTTGAAATGCTGTGCCACAGGTTGGTTGGGTTGGTTCGTCCGGGTGGCCCAGAGGTGCTCTCTGAATCGCTCCGCAAGTAGGCGGCGTGTCTCCCCAATATAGAGGAGGCCAGACCGGCTGCAGCGGATGCAGTAGATGATGTGGGTGGAGGTGCAGGTGAATCTGTGGCGGGTATGGAAGTTTCCTTTGGGGCCTTGGAGGGAAGTGAGGGGGGAGGTGTGGGCGCAAGTGTTGCACCTCCTGCGGTTGCAAGGGAAGGTGCCGGGAGTGGAGGTTGGGTTGGTGGGGGGTGTGGATCTGACAAGGGAGTCGCGGAGGGAGTGGTTGCCCCCTCAGCGCAGGCGCAATTACCCGAGCTGCCTGTATCCGAGTACTCAAACCACGTGGGCGAAGCCATTCGGGCCAGCTGTTCTGTACTTGAAAACAGCAAATGCTGGAGATCGCAGCATTAGTGGAGAGAGGACAAATTTCCTTCGTCCCCTTTCCACTCCATTGCTCTCAACTCACCCATTCGTAAGGGCTAGAAGGGAAAGTGAGGACTGCAGTTGTTCAGAGTTGGATAGTGTGTTGCTGGAAAAGCACAGCAGGTCAGGCAGCATCCGAGGAGCAGGAGTTCCAGATGGATACCTCGGGACGCTGCCTGACCGGCTGTGCTTTTCTCACACCACACTATGCGACTGTGCTTTTCCAGCACCACACTTTTCCATTTGTAAAGGCTGCCAAGCCACCAAGGTTAGCCTGGAGTTTCCAGAAATTGCAAATCGACCTCCAGCAATAAAAGCAGAAAGTGCTGGAAAAACTCAGCAATTTTGGCAGCGTTTTGTGAAGAGAGAAACAGAGTTAACGCTTCAAGTCCATTCTGCCTCGCACCCTCTTTGATTAGATATTTTCTACTGTGAGTTCATTTGAACTTTTCCTAAATTAAGAGAATTTTGGAAAATTGTCACCATCACATTTACTATCTCATCAGCGATTTCATTTAAGACCCTAAAATGAAGTTCTTCTGGACCTAAGGACTTGTCAGCCCACACCTTCCATCAGTTTGCTTCATACCATTTACCTGGTGATGGTAATTCCATTATATTCCTTTCTCTCTTCAATCTCCTGATTAAGAGCTATTATTGGGATTTTTTTGGTAACTTCTATAGTGAAGACAAGCACTCTACTTGTTCCTTTCATCCAACATGTCCTTATATATTTATTCTCTAGAGGGTCTAGGCTTATTTTACTTAAATAAAAGCAAAATACTGGAGAAGCTGGAAATCTGAAATAAAAATGGAAATTTTGGAGTAACTCCTCAGGTTCTGAGGAAGGGTCACTGGACCCAAAACATTAACTCTGATTGCTGCCAGACTTGCTGAGCTTTTCCAGCAATTTCTATTTTTGGTTCTGATTTACAGCATCCACGGTTCTTTCAGTCTGTATTTAAGTCAGGCAGCAGCTTTGAGGAGAGAGTTAATATTCTGAGTCTGATATGACACTTATTTAGCTGTCATTTTACTTACTCATTTGCTTTTTACACACCTGTGGAACTTCTCGCTATCTTTTTTTTGGGATTCTAGGTAGCTTCATCTCATACTAGAAGACCATAAGACATAGGAGCGGAAGTAAGGCCATTCGACCCATCGAGTCCACTCCACCATTCAATCGTGGCTGATGGGCATTTCAACTCCACTTACCCGCATTCTCCCCGTAGCCCTTAATTCCTTGTGACATCAAGAATTTATCAATTTCTGTCTTGGAGACATTTAGCGTCCCAGCCTCCACTGCACTCTGTGGCAATGAGTTCCACAGGCCCACCACTCTCTGGCTGAAGAAATGTCTCCGCATTTCTGTTCTGAATTTACCCCCTCTAATTCTAAGGCTGTGTCCATGGGTCCTAGTCTCCTTGCCTAAAGGAAACAATTTCCTAGCATCCACCCTCTCCAAGCCATGTATTATCTTGTAAGTTTCTATTAGATCTCCCCTTAATCTTCTAAACTCCAATGAATACAATCCCAGGATCCTCAGCCATTCCTCATATGTTAGACC
>NC_057718.1:102623729-102631578 GCF_004010195.1 Chiloscyllium plagiosum | reverse complement strand
GTCCTACTGACCACCCTATTTATTCTCTTCGCTAGAACATTGGTACCTGATTGGTTCAGGTGGAGACCGTCCCAACGGTACAGATCCCCCCCGGTTCCAAAACTGATGCCAATACCCCATGAAATGGAATCCCTCTTTCCCATACCAATCCCTTAGCCACGTGTTTACTTCCCTAATTTTCTTATCCCTATGCCAATTGGCTAGGGCAGTAATCCGGAGATTATGACCCTTGAGGATCTGTACTTTAATTTCCTTCCTAGTGCTCGATAATCCCCAAACAGGTCCTCCTAGCTTTGCCTATGTTGTTAGTCCCAACGTGGACCATAACAACTGGATCCTCCCCCTCCCGCTCCAATATCCTTTCAAGCCGGTCAGAGATGTCCCGAACCCTGGCACTGGGCAGGCAACACACCATGCGAGACTCCCGATCCGGCTTGCAAAGGATACTATCTGTCCCCTAAATTATAGAATCCCCTATAACAACTACTTGTCTTTTTGCTCCCCCCTCTTGAATGGCCTTCTGCACCATGGTGCCGTGGTCAGCTGGCTCATCCTGTCCAGAGTCCTTGCCCTCATCCGTACAGGGAGCAACAATCTCATACCTGTTGGACAAGGTCAAGGGCTGAGGCTCCTGCACTCCTGAACTCAGGTTCCCCCTACCTGCCTCACTTACAGTCACATTCTGATGTCCCTGATCACTAACTGAATGTGAATTACTTAATCTCCCAGATGTGACTGCCTCCTGAAACAAAGCGTCCAGGTAACTCCCCCCTCCCAGATGTGCCACAGTGTTTGAAGCTCAGATTGCAGATCATCAACTCTGAGCCGGAGTTCTTCCAGCAACCAACACTTGCTGCAGATGGGGGTCACTGCCATTCACAATGGGATCAGCCAGCTCCCACATCATACAGCTACAGCACACCACCTGACCAGCTATCTCTGCTTAGTTAATTATTTTATTACTTTGTACAGGTTTGAG
The DNA here is from genome assembly GCF_004010195.1 of Chiloscyllium plagiosum. Classification (NCBI taxonomy): domain Eukaryota; kingdom Metazoa; phylum Chordata; class Chondrichthyes; order Orectolobiformes; family Hemiscylliidae; genus Chiloscyllium; species Chiloscyllium plagiosum. The sequence continues at coordinate 102,630,599 of NC_057718.1, read as the reverse complement.
TTAAAATACTTTCTGATACCTCTCTGCTATAATCTTTTTCTAAAATTGCAGATACTCCCAACTTCTTCCTCCTGGTTCATGCATTCTTTGCCATTCTTTTTATTTTTTGAATAATAATCTTACCTGTCCGCCATCCCACCCAGGCTCATCCTCCTACTCTTTCCCTATAACCATGCATTTCCCATGGCTAATAAACCTTATCCACACATCCCTGGACACTATGGGTAATTTAGCATGTCCAATCCACCTAATCTTTGGACTGTGGAAGGAAATCGGAGCACCCGACAGAAACCCACACAAACATGGGGAGAACATGCAAACTCCATATCGACAGTCACCCGAGGCTGCAGTTGAACCCGGATCCCTGGTGTTGTAAGGCAACTTTGCTCACCACTGAGCCACTCTAGTGGCACCATGGAAGTTAACAGAGCTGAAAATGTGTTGCTGGAAAAGCGCAGCAGGTCAGGGGCAGCATCCAGGGATCAGGAGAATCGACGTTTCGGGCATAAGCCCTTCTTCAGGAATGAGGATTCCTGAAGAAGGGCTTATGCCCGAAACGTCGATTCTCCTGTTCCCTGGATGCTGCCTGACCTGCTGCGCTTTTCCAGCAAACAATTTTCAGCTCTGATCTCCAGCATCTGCAGACCTCACTTTCTCCATGGAAGTTAACATACTTCTTTGTTAACCTCAATGGTGAGTCCTCCCTGTAGAGCTTTCCTTTGTAGTAGGAATATATTCTATGTATTCTGAAATATCTCCTCATTTGTCTGCCACTCTTTCTCTTTTGATCTAGCTTCTAGCCTATGTACCTGTTTAGTAGAGTTGCAAAAATGGCCCTTAGTAGAGTGATATGTTCTTCTTGTCAGATGTGGGAATTTAGGGAGACTTTAAGTTTTACTGAGGATTATATCTGCAATAAATGCCATTGGTTGCGAATCCTATCAGATTAAATGGATCAATTGGGAAGACAATGAGGAGTTAGAGGCAATGAGGAATTTGCAAGAGCAATGGGATGTGATGGATGGCAGTTATAGGAAGGAGGAAAAGTCGCAGATACAGTCACATAGATGGATTAACTAGAGGAAAGGTAAGAGAGGTAGGCAGGTAGTGCAGGAATCTTCCTTGGCTATCCCAATTTCAAACAAGTATGCTGTTTTGGAAAATGTAGGGGGTGATGGATTCTCAGGTAGCATGAATAGCCAAGTTTCTGGTATTGGGATTAGCTCTAATGCAATGAGGGGTATGACGGGTTCCAAGAGATCAATTGTGTTAGGGGACTCTTTAGTTCGAGGTCCAGACAGATGTTTCTGTGGCCAGCAGCAAAAAATCAGAATGGCGTGTTGCTTCCCTGGTGCCAGAATTAAGGATGTCTCAGATAGGGTGCAGAATGTTCTCAAGCAGGAGAGGGGCCAATAGGAGGTAATTGTACACTTTGGAAACAACAACACAGGAAGGGAAAAGATCGAGATTGTGAAGGGAGATTACAGAGAGTTAGGCAGGAATTTGAAAAGGACGTACACGAGAGTAGTAATATCTGGATTACTCCTAATGCTACGAGCTACTGAGGGCAGGAATACGAGGATAAAGCAGATGAATGCATGGCTGAAGAGCTGGTGTACAGGAGGAGGAGGATTCACATCTTTATATCATTGGAATCTCTTTTGGGATAGAAGTGACATGTACAAGAAGGACAGATTGCACCTAAATTGGAAGAGAACTTATATACTGGCAGGGAGGTTTGCGAGAGCTGCCCAGGAGAATTTAACCTAGTAAGGTGGTGTGGTGGGACCCAGGGAGATAGTGAGGAAAGAGATCAATCTGAGACTTGTACAGTTGAGAAAAGAAGCGAGTCAAACAGTCAGGGCAGACAGGGACAAAGCAGAGAACAAGGTAGGACTAATAAATTAAACTGTATTTATTTCAATGCAAGGGGCCTAACAAATGACTCAGGGCATGGTTAGGAACATGGGACTGGCATATCATAGCAATTACAGAAAATGGCTCAGGGATGGACAGGACTGGCAGCTTAATGTTCCAGGATACAAATGTGACAGGAAGGACAGAAAGAGTGGCAAGAGGAGGAGGGGGAGTGGCGTTTTTGATAAGGGATAGCATTACAGCTGTACTGAGGGAGGATATTCCCAGAAATACATCCAGGGAAGTTATTTGGGTGAAACTGAGAAATAAGAAAGGGATGATCACCTTATTGGGATTGTATTATAGACCCCCTAATAGTCAGAGAGAAATTGAGAAACAAATTTGTAAGGAGATCTCTGTTATCCGTAAGAATAATAGGGTGGTTATGGTAGGGGATTTTAACTTTCCAAACATAGACTGGGACTGCCATAGGGTTAAGGGTTTAGATGGAGAAAAATTTGTTAAGTGTGAACAAGACAATTTTCTGATTCAGTATGTGGTTGAACCTACTAGAGAAGTTTCAAAACTTGACCTACTCTTGGGAAATAAGGCAGGGCAGGTGACTGAGGTATCAGTGGGGGAGCACTTTGGGGCCAGCAACCATAATTCTATTAGTTTTAAAATAGTGATGGAAAAGGATAGACCAGATCTAAAAGTTGAAGTTCTAAATTGGACAAAGGCCAATTTTGATGGCATTAGGCAAGAGCTTTCAAACGCTAATTGGGGGCAGATTTCGCAGGTAAAGTGATGGCTGGAAAATTGGAAGCCTTTAGAAATGAGATAACGAGAGTCCAGAGACAGTATATTCCAGTTAGGGTAAAAGGATAGGTTGGTAGGTATAGGAAATACTGGATGACTAAAGAAATTGAGGGTTTGGTTAAGAAAAAGAAGGAAGCATATGTCAGGTATAGACAGGATACAGGTAGATAGGATAGTGAAGAAGGTGTTTGGTATGCTTTCCTTTATTGGTCAGAGTATTGAGTACAGGAGTTGGGAGGTCATGTTGTGGCTGTACAGGACATTGGTTAGGCCACTGTTGGAATATTGCATGCAATTCTGGTCTCCTTCCTATTGGAAAGATGTTGTGAAACTTGAAAGGGTTCAGAAAAGATTTTCAAGGATGTCGCCAGGGTTGGAGGATTTAAGCTATTGGGAGAGGTTGAATAGGCTGGGGCTGTTTTCCCTGGAGCATCGGAGGCTGAGGGGTAACCTTATAGAGGTTTACAAAATCATGAGGGGCATGGATAGGATAAATAGACAAAGTATTTTCCCTGGGGTGGGGGAGTCCAGAATGAGAGGAGAGAGGAGAAAGATATAAAGGGACCTAAGAGGCAACTTTTTCACACAGGGGATGGTACATGTATGGAATGAGCTGCCAGAGGAAGTGCTGGAGGCTGGTACAATTACAACATTTAAGAGGCATTTGAGTGGGTATATGAGAGGAAGGGTTTGGTGGGACATGGGCCAGGTGCTGGCAGGTTGGACTAGATTGGGTTGGGATATCTGGTCGGCATGGACGAGTTGGACCGAGGGGTCTGTTTCCGTGCTGTACATCTCTATGATTGTATTGCTCTATTTGTGTATGCTAATGCAGAAATAACATATTAACACAAAGGACACTGTTCTTAGTGTACAAAAATAATCTATCCTTTATTTGCAGCTTTCTCATTGAAAAAAAGTGTTATAGAAATTGCCACTGCTCTCTGCGTTTCTCAATATCCTGACCAATCCAAATGTACATGTCTGATTTGTGGTTATTCGAGTAACTAGGATTAACAGTTATCAGTTTCTGCTGCATCTCTGTGCCAACCATGGTCCAACATATGAACACCCTTTGTTCATGCCATATAAATTGGCATTCCTTTTCCAAATTTGTTGTTGTGATATTTTAGTCCTGATCAGTACAAGGTAAAAGTGACAGGCCCGAACAGAGTCCCTGGCTGTGCACTTAAATCCTGTTTGGACCTGCTGTTGGAGGTATTCAGTGACACCCTCCTACAAGTCGAAGTTGCCATCTGCTTCAAGAAGACCACCATCATTCCAGTACCTCAGAAAGCACATGCAACATGCCTTAATGACTACTGCTTCATAATCATGAAGTGCTTTGAGAGGCTGGTCATGGCCCACATTAACTCAAGCCTCGAACCCCACAATTGCCAACTGATGTAACAGGTCCACAACAGATCCTATTTCCCTTGCCCTGCACTAATCCCCGGAACATCTGGACAACAAGGACACCTACATCAGTCTCCTGCTTATTGATTACAGCTCTGCCTTCAACCCAATTAGCCCCTCTGGACTGATCTCAAATTTCCGACAACTAGGTGTTGGCTCCACCCTCCACAACTGGATCCTGAGCTTCCTGAAGATGGACAACCACACTTCCTCCACAATAACCCTCAACACTGGAGCATCCCAAGAATGCATTCTCAGGCCCCTACTGTACTCCCTCTACACCCATGACCGTGTTGCCAAATTTCAAATCAATGCCATCTACACGTTTGTTGATGACACCACCATGGCTGCACAGATATCAAACAATGATGAGTCAAAAAACAGGAAGGAAATGCAGGGCTTGGTGGCATGGTGCAATGACAACAATAACTCTCAATGTCTGCAAAATAAAAGAACTGATCATTGACTTCAGGAAGAAAGGAGGTGAACAAGCCCCTATCTACATCAATGGAGCAGCAGTTGAGAGGGTTGAAAGTGTCAAGTTCCTTGGAGTGACAATTACTGAACAACCTGTCCTCGATTTCCCACATAGATGTGATAGTCAAGAAGGCCTCTTCTTCCTCAGGCAGCTCAGCAAATTCAGCATTGTCCATAAGGACCATCACCAACGTTTACAGATGCACCATAGAGACAAAAATGTCTGAGTACATAATGGCTTGGTACAGCAACTGCTCTTCCAGGATTGTAAGAAACTGCAAAAGGTTGTGTGCACAGCCCACGCCATCATAGAAGTCAATCTTTCATCAATGAACTCTGTTTATATTTCACGCTGCCACACAAATGCTGCCACCATCATCAAAGTTCCCTCCCACCCCAGGTAATGTTCTTCTACAACCTCTTCCATCAGGCAGAAAACATGCACCAAATGGTTCAAGGACAGCTTCTTCCCTGCTGTTATTCGGCTGACGAATGGACTCTCTATCTTCAAATAATGTTGATCTTGTTAATGTTGACCTTACTTCACACACCTCCTGTGCAGAGTAACCTCTATGCTTCACTCTGTTGAAGCATCCTATGATCTGTATGTCCTTGCTTACTATGATCTGCCTGTACTTCTTGCAAACAAAGCTTTTCACTGTACTGAGGTACATGTGACAATAAATCAAATCAAATCAAAATACGTTATGCCTATTATAGATCAATGTTTAAATTCTGCAGTATCAAACAATCATGGAAACACTATTTTAGATTTATTTGTGATTTTATTTTCTCTTTAGCAGACATAAAAACATATAAATTTAGGTGAAGTGATATTTGACTGAATGAACAGTCTTTTTATCTGACGAAGAATTATCATCCAATTTGGTAATCAGTGTTTATATTTTCTGATTGATAGTGCAGCATAAGGACAGATGTATAGTTGGACTAATGGCTACAGAGAAGTTCAGAGAAATTTTGCTAAGATGTTACCCGAAATAGAGAGATTGCTGATGAACAAATGCTAAACAGCTTGAGACTCTACTCATTCAGTTTAGAAGAATAGGAGGTGGTCCCTTGAAACATATGCGATTCGTAATGACCTTGACAGGGTAAATGCTGGGAGGATGTTTCTCCTCACTGGAAAGTGCAGGACCAGATCATTCCCTCATCACCCCACTGTCATCAGTCCAACTCCCTAATCTGCTCCCCATGCCTCATCTGCACTACTCCCACCCCTTTCTTATGCCCCATCTCCCTCATCTACCTCCCAATCCCACCATCTTCCCCAGTTCCTTCGTCTGCCCTGCCCCATCACTCTCCCTCAACTATTCTACTTCCCACACCTCCTCAATTCGCCCCAATCCCGTCATCTGCAGAATAAAGAAATGCCAAGTTAAGACAAATGAGGAAAAATTTCTTCACTCAGAGGCTTGTGAGTCTTTGGAACTCCTTGCCTCAGAGAGATATGGGGGCAGAGTCATTGTGTATATTTAGGGCCGAGATAGGTGGATTCTTCATCAGTCGGGAAATCACTGTTTACGGAGAAAGGGCGGAACGTAGACGTGAGGAATGTTGGATGTGCCATGATGTAACTGAATAGTAGTACAGGCTTGAGGGGCCGAACGTCCATTCCTATTCTTATTTCTTACGGCCTTATGGAGCCTTTAGGGTACACGTGGTGCAGACATCACGTGCCAGAGGGGCCTTGACTGCAATGACGTCACGCTGAATACGGTCTATTCGCGGCAATGGGAAAGGAATCAGGCGAGTGGTGCGGGCAGCCCTCGGCCGGGGTCTTTCAGGAGCAGCTGTCATGGCGGCCGAGCTGGCTGTTCGGGACATGGAGACAGATCGGGAGCCGGGCTCAGGCCCAAACCCAGTCAAAGATAAAGACTCGGAGTTCCTCAGTGTCGCGAAGAAGCGGGGGAAGTGTAAGAGGAAGATGGAGCCGGGAGCGGGCAGTCTGGAGGCGGAGGAGCCGAGAAAGAGGCCTCACTTCCCCGCTGTCTCCGGACACCAGCTGGTGGTGAGGATAGTCAAAGATAAAGACTCGGAGTTCCTCAGTGTCGCGAAGAAGCGGGGGAAGTGTAAGAGGAAGATGGAGCCGGGAGCGGGCAGTCTGGAGGCGGAGGAGCCGAGAAAGAGGCCTCACTTCCCCGCTGTCTCCGGACACCAGCTGGTGGTGAGGATGGGGAGGAGCCGAGAAAGAGGCCTCACTTCCCCGCTGTCTCCGGACACCAGCTGGTGGTGAGGATGAGGAGGGGGATGGCGTGGGAATGTGGTTCAATCAACCCCCCC